>NW_010972676.1:2316697-2356539 GCF_000737465.1 Haliaeetus leucocephalus
CCGCTCCCGTGATCGCCCCCCCCCCCCCCCCCTTCCTTCTTCTTCCCTCAGCTTTATATGCTGAGCACGACGTATGGTCTAGAATATCCCTTGGTCAGTTGGGATCGGCTGTCCTGGCTGTGTCCCCTCCCAACTGCTTATACCCCCCCAGCCTGATCGCTGGTGGGGTGGGGTAAGAGGCAGAAAAGATGTTGGCTCTGTGTAAGCATTGCTCAGCAGTAAGGAAAACATCTCTGTGTTATCAACACTGTTTTCAGCACAAGTCCAAAACAGTCCCATACTAGCCACTGTGAAAAAAATTAACTTATCCCAGCCAAAACCAGCAAACCCCTATGCCAGCCACTGTGATATGGCAAGTACAGATAGAATTGTCAGAAAAGTGGAAAATAAGAAAAGGCTAGGACATGTCCAGTGATGTCAAGACTGACATTTAAAGGCTGTTCCATAGCCTGATACAAGACAGAGATGATAATCTTCTTTAATATTAAGCCAGAAAAGATGTAAACCAATAGTAATATTGCAGTCCCAACAAGACCTTTGATTCTCAGGGAATGTGGTCTATCACCTAGGATCTTGCTTTATAACTCAGGGACAGCAGTCCAAATTTCCACTGTGCCAGCAGCTAAATAAGTCATCTGGGAAAGTCCCCCCAACCCATCTATAAATCTCCTTCCACTGACACGTTATGCTCCACCATAATTTTAATAGAAACACTAATGTTTGCCCAGTAAATAACATGCCTGCTACTGTGGTATAGGAGACTAGAGGAAGATATTAAAAGCAGGTGACAAATTATGTCACAAAATAGATATGGCATAAACACAAACACGACAGCATGAGGCACTGTAAAATTTTGGGAGTTCTACTACAATGGGGCAACTCTAACTTAGCAGTGGCTGTCCCACTTGTGAGTAACGTGCTATTGTCAAAACTATAGCAATTAAAAAAAAGACAAACAAAACAACCTAAATCCAACGCTTCTTGACACCCATAGTCATCACCTTCTCTTTCTCCCCTGCATATTTCTGCACATAGGCAGATACATTTTACCATCACGGAAAAGAGTGGTTAAAAACTCTGCATGAGAAACAAATAAATAAAAGTGGGCCTGTAAGATGCCTCAAATGAGACTGACGGTATAATGAATCACAGAACACATTTGCGCTACAGAGTGATGAGAGGCAGGGAGACACCCAACTGTTGTGTTAAGGTTTAAGGTGCTGCTGTAGATCTGGGGCTTGGGGCAGTGCAGAGCTGAATCACCCCAAAAGCAGCCCTGCGACCTCCAGTGCACAGAACTACCCACACATGCTTAAGGCTGGAACGCCCTTCCAAGCAGGGCAAGATGCCCTCCCTTCAATGGCAGCATGCAGGCGCCAGGGAAGGGGATGTGGCCACCAATCCCACTGTCCCACTGAGCAACTCCAAGAGTTCAAGAGAAAAATTCAGCTATATTTAAAGAAAAAAAAAATAATTCCAATTCAGAAGCCTTGAGCTTCAGTTCTTCCTCCGTATTATGCTGTTCCAGTCAGATTTATACCCCAAAATATTATGACAAAATACATTTAACTAGGAACAAGAAAGTGCACCAAAGCTTTTAAAATTTTTCTCTCTCAGACCATTTTGTTTTCTTCTTCCCGTGGAGATTATCATTTAGCCATCATAAAGCACTTCCATGACATATATGCACAACAATTGAGTCCCTTCCATTTTCATCAGTGTGAAAGAGTAATGAATATTAGCTAAGCATGCATTAGAAGCAGGATCCTAAAAGCCAGCTATCAGCAGGCTGATACATTGCACCCTAAAAAACTGTAGCTGTTCTGCTGGCCACAGATGTGTAGCCAGCAGGATACACATACAGGTACGCAGGCTCATGCTCTGCAGGCTCGACAATACCACTTCCCCATAAGTTGCAATGGATGCATCTTAATGCCAGGGACAGCTGGGGCAGCATCAAACATGGAGATCATGGAAACACAACGGCATGCCATGTTCATTCACACATATCCATGATATTTTCCAGTCCTGTTGTTTCTCAGCAGGCCCAAAAGCTGAGCTCTGGGACTAAATGCAAGAAGTTAATAGAGAAGATTGAGCGTTACGCAGGCAGCAGCGTAAGCCATGTCAGCCTATCTATTCTGTGAGCTAAATGCAGATCAAGGGAAAGAAAAACAAATACTCTTTCTTGCAAAATCTCAAATCGATTAAGGACTTGAAGGAGACAAAGTATTAGAAAGGACTCCTTCCTTCCAAGGCAGACACAAACACAGCAAGCCCTGATAGATGTGCTGGCCCCAAATATTTTTCTTCCGATTCCACCAAAGTGGCAGGAGTGTCAGGGTGTCGGTGGGCTGCAGTTCCCCAAAGCCCTGCACAGCGTATACTGTTGTTCTGACATCTGAAGCGTTTGGATGAAACGTTTAAAGAACTCAAACACACAGTGGAGTTGATTTGTGATTAAAGGAAGGATTAAATGCTGAATCTGGGGCAATCAATAGCCCTGCTAATGCTTAGTGCAAGATTTCCTGCTCCAGCCAAAACCCCTTTGCTTTGAGATCATTGTCCTTATCAGTGGAAAGATGATCCCTTGAAGATAATGTCTGTCTCCCTTTCCCCACACACACCACTCCTCAGTCCTTCTGCACTACAGCATAGTGTCTGAAATGCCAGTGCCAGCCAGGTGACAAACACTGCAGGATGCTCATTTCCCATTGGTATCCCTGTGCATAATCACTCAACCTCCTCCTGCCCCCCCCCCCCAAAAAACCCCACCCCCAAATGCCACCCCCAAGAAACCCATGCACCCTTAAAAGCACCAAAAGCATAAATTTACTCCTAGAAACAGGGGGGTTCAGCTTTCTTCTCTTCTCCCACAGGCTGGGCTGAATCTATGCGGCACGTTTACAGACAGTGACGTGGGATTTGGCTAACCCCACTACTATTTTTAACTTATCAGAATCCATAACAGCAGCAATTAGCCCCCAACAAGCAAAAGATCTGCATGCTTACACTTCACAGCAACAGATTTTATTTCTTCTCTTGCAATGAAGTATTTTTATTAGCCAGATGGATCATGAAATTATTACAAAAACTGGGATGTAAACTCTCTAAAAGCACCTAAAGTTAATACTGATTTATAAACATCCAGGATCAGAGAACTAATACTTAATTCTCCCCTAATCCCTCAGCCAGCACTGCTTTGTGTTCAACATATAGGAACATAGATTAACTGGGCTGAAGTTAATAGCATTTGAAACACAGAGCACATCAGTCATGCATAGCACCATGATATGCAATATGCTTCCACCACCAATTTACTGTAACCTGTGGGATTAGGACAAATTCAAGAGACTGTCACTTTCCTGTTCCATTTCCAGTTTTTCCCATAAACTCACAGACACCAAGATTAAAGATATTGAACCTTTAAAGAGCATCAAATTGGACACCTTATAAACCTATAAACCAGTGCCCTACACCGGGATTAAGTACCAAAACTGATATCACCTACATATTCTTTCTGTTGAGTTTCATAAGAACCGATTTCTATTCTCAGCCTTGTCAATGATTTGCTTTATGACTTGGGGCAAGTCGCATCTTGGCATTTCTGTGTCCCTTGTCATGCATACCCACCTCTGCTTAGTAGGTAAGGCCCCCACTGCTTCTTTTGCTGCAGCAGAACCACATGCAGTACCACTCACTTTAAACAGGGCCACCAAGTGCTGTTGTAATACAAACAATTAATAATAATACAAGCCAACATCTGGTACTATTAACCTCTGTTTCAAGCTCCGTGTCAGCATGAAGTGCACCGCTTCGGGTGGTAGAAGGAAATTAGTGCAATTTTCTGAAAAGCTCCTAGGTACAACTTACTGAGACAAAAAATTTTTATCTTCTCCTCTCCTAGCTGGTGGTGCCTTTCTGTTCCTGCCACTTAGGTGACAGCTTTAAAAACAACATCTTTTCAGTGTAAAGGAAGGCCTTATTTGCTTCAGTGCTGGTTTGTTTTTGGTTTTGGTTTTTTTTTTATTAAAGATGCCATTGAGGAGAGAAAAAGTCTGCCTAAAACCTGATTTCAGGCAAAACACAAGAACTGTCACCCTGTTGCATTATCACACAAGCACAGAGTGATTATCACAAACAGGAATATGGCTAAAGCCAGCTAGGCAAATCCGGCAGAAGGCAGGCTGATCAAGTCTGCTAAGGCAGGAGTTCACTAACACATTAAATCCAGCTGCAAAGAACCAGGAGGGGAGGAGAGGAAAAGTTATACAAAAACAATGAACACACTGCATGCTTACCTGTCAGTTACTCCAATTCATCTATTCATTGGATGGAGCAGAGCATCTCAGAAGGGAAAAAACCTAAATGAAATACTGTTGTCTTCTGCAGGGAGCAAACTTGCTTTCCTGGAGCAGCTGTGCACCAGCATCATCAAGAGTTAGCACTTCATTTAGCACAGTCATCAGTTCAAGGGTTTCAGGTGTTCTACAGCATGACCCTTGCCCACAGTACTAACCCCAAGGTCTTCCACACATATTCTTTTGACTTAAGAAGTCCACTTTGCCCTCAGGTGAGCTAATATACATCAGGACCACAACATCTTTCCCAAAATAATCAGATCTTGCACTCATGTAGCACTTAAATTCATAAAATACTGGGCTGTTTTTTTGAGAGTTGAACAAGATAAAATACACGTTCTCTTTCCAGGTCACTTCATTCAACACTGTGGTGTGGGCAGCTCAGGGGTGAAATGCTGCTGCCATTTAACAGTTCACAACAACTTTTACAGCAGCAAGAAAATACCATCCTGTGCACCAGAAACTGCATTTTGATCCTTCAAACTGGGAGTTAGCCATGCAGAAGGGAAAGAAAAGGAAAAAAAAGAAACAACCCACAACTCACTTGTTTTGTGCCCGACACCTAGTTTTTTCATTCATTGCTGCCTAATTCATGTATTGGAAAAGAAAGAACAGTTATTTGTTTTACCCTCCCTGCTAGACTTTGAACTTGATCTCTAATATTACTTTGTATGTGCTACTATCACAGCTGCACACTCTCAAATAATTACCAGCAGTGAAACTACCCTTAAACAGAGCTTATCACTAGAAGCACCATTTGAAAGGTCACCAGCTCTTCTCCATCCACACCAAGCAGTTTTAGCAATGAAGAAAAATGTGGCAAGTATCAGAGGAGAATTATGTGTTTTGCAGAGCGTTTTCTCCTCCATGGATCTACCATCAGTGGTAGCTGACAAATCAGCTTCTGGACATATGCAGGAAGCTCCCATTTATTCAGTGGAAGTTGGGTTATTGTTTTCAATGCAAAACATGTTTCTCATTCTCCTATCTCACCTCTCACTACTCTCTATGCTGTCTCTTCAGATTATTTTAACATTAGTCATAAAAAAAGCATCCCCCATCACCTACCTCTGCTGCCTGGACCAGCCCTCTTATCTGTCAGCCACATCAATCCTCCAACTGCTTCCAGATTGTCTGCAAAAACCCCTCTCTCGTCACTTCTTAGCTCTCTTGATTTCTTTTTTCCTCTGTGATTTTGATGTGGTCATTCAACTTAATGGAAATATCCCCCAGAAAACTGGGTATGTGCCACCAGTTACCTTTTTCACATGCATTTTTAGACATCTGATCTAATCAATAGAGCTGCATATAAAATAAAGCTATTTTATTTATGAGCTGCAAGCACTAATTCCAACATTTGTTCCAAAAATTCAAAGTAAAACACCTCTCTACTGCTTTCTGTAGCCGCCATTAATGCTAGTGGATGTAACATACAACCAGTGAGGAGACATTGCTCTTGGTTGTAAAGAAAGAATTTATTTGGGCAGATGTTTTAGAGCAAGACATTCAGTCTATTTAACTCCAAGTCTGTTTAGTGGCTCAAGGCACTAGAGAGTACTCAGCAAAAGGAGTCCCCCTGTGCAGTTTCAGGCAATTTGGGACTGGATGCCGAAGCTGTACTTCTTTACCACAGTGAATAAGTTTCTTTCTGGGAGATGAAATAAGGGTCTTTAGAGGTCAGACTGGAGGTAAATAACAGAAACCTTTTTATATGCTGGTACATGGAGCCTCTGGGTAAATACCTCAAGGCACCTTCTCCAAACCAAGGGGGTTAGATTGCTCTATGTGGGTAGAGATGCAGCAATTTCAGGACTTCAAAAGCCGATATGCCTGGGAGACCAAATTTATACTTGCATTTAAATTACTGTGCAAGCCACATTACACACAACATATGTGGAAACCTAACGAAAAGAGATTTCCATGCTACTCCTCATTCTCACGGGTAAGAAAGTAAGTCAAAGCGAAAGCATTACAGATTAAGTACAAGATGAAGACACGGTACCATCACTTGCATAAATATTTATCCTGACAAATTTTAAGGCTCTTTCAGGAAGCTAGTCTCCTTATATGTGATAGAGACAGATCAGAACCTGGAGAGCAAGAACAGCTAAACACCTGTTGGCCTGTGTAAAATACCTGAAGTTGGCCTTGGGAATACTTCTCTGTGTATTGTATGACATTTTGCAGGAACTGCATTAAGTCATACAAGCTCCAGATCAGCTTTCCAAAGGCCGACTCTGAGTGCCAGGACCATCCTGCAGTTCCACCTTCTCTGACAATGCAGAAATTCCACATGCAGAATCATATTTTGGGCATGCACCTCCAGCATGATTGCAAAAGGAAATGAGTTAATACCTGTTCAGCATTTCACATATTCGCCATGCATGGTGTATCATCATTTGGTTAAACACTAAAAATTGCCAAAGCTCAACTTCTGTAGGTGGAAAGGGCAGCTGTATCACTTACTAGTCCTCTTCAACTCCCAAGCCCTCTGGAAAAGCCTGGAAATGCAAGCTCATCATTCAGCCAGTTGCTCTCAGATTCAGCTGAGATATTTGACATGAAAGCCTTATAGACTTGGTATTTACCACATCAGCAATAGCCCATAAAGTTCACTGAATGGCAGGGGAAATTCCCCTGCAAATTCAGGGCCTCCCATCCTCAGGTGAGTGACTTTGTTCTAGTTGGTAACGATGATGATGATAACAACTCCTGAAAGTACTAAAGAAACACAACTCCTGAAAGTTTAAGAAACACAAACTTGTGGATTCTGCTTAATCAGCAAGGAAATTTACTGTATAGGTCTACAGTATACAGGGCAATAGAAATTGGAGCCCAGACGTGCCAGGCACAGTTCCCTCCATACAAGTAATTCACTGTCACAGACCATGGCTAGCCCTAACCAATAGATAAAAAGGAGATGGGATGAGGGACAAGGTACCAATGAATGCTGATGTCCGTATGAGGACATGCTCTGAGGGCTCACAATCATCAATATAGTTACATACAATTAAAGCGAACAGAAACATCTCCCACTGTAGCATCACTGCCTTAGTGCACTCCCTCTGGCTAGGTGGCTGGTTTCAAAGGGGGCCTATGAGAGAAGGCAAAAAGGGATGTCTGTGTAGTGCATCACCATGTGTCGGTATCAGCATCCTGGTGCAGTTACCGCCAGCCTCTGGAGCCGAAGTTGGGTATTTGCTGCACACTTTCATACTGATCGTGAGCTTCATGAAAGATACTTGCTGCAAAGCACCGTATTATGTTCTAATGAAGGATGCCAGGAAAAATAAGCGATAGAGAAGCAATAGTGCCTCCTAAAATGAAACTCTAGAAAGTGTCCAGAGAAATCTATGCAAATTGTATATTTTAACCACACGATTTCTGCAATAGTTTTCTATTACCCATCAATCACTAGTTTTAAATCTAGTCTGCCTTCATTATAAACCAGAAACACAAACAACTGCAGTAGTCTTCCACACTAAATATATTATACCCTTATGCTGCAATTTACCTGTCTTTAAATAATGCTATTTCTCCCTATGCTTAATATAAAGAATACGGCAAAGACAGCAATACAGTTATTTATTTGCAAGGGGAATGGAAAGGTTAAAGGCGAACACTATATAAACAGTTATTATTTATAGACCACAATGGTGTGCTTTCTACAGTGGAAACCAAGAAGAAGATACTCTCTATTCCCCAGAGAGATTTCATTTTAACTGAAGCAGAAACAATACTGAACAGTCATAAACAGTCCATACAGTGGAGCCACACATTTTGAGCTGCCCTTATGTACAGTGATTATGTCTAGACTTATAACCTCTCATATTTTGTATCTATATCTGTGTACAGTGCTTTAAAGTTCAGTGCCTCATGGAAGAAGTGCATTTTAAAAGGAAGGCTTTCTGCAACTCGATACTGCCAACCTGAATTTAATTAGGTGTTGTTTTTCAGGTGAAAGATGCACTAGCAAAGTCTAACACCCAATTTAAGAACTCTTTCAAATTCCCTACTTAGAAAAACAAGGAAGGTATGCAAAAAGGTCCAAGAGCATTAGGAGGCTGCAGGAGTTAATGCCTTAAAAATCTGTAGATTCAGGCCAGATTGTACCTGCCATGTACCAACCACAGTCAGGAGCATCTATGCAGGAAAATGCGCACACTTCACCTTTTTCAGTCCTGAAGGTACGCATATGAAGTAAACCAACTAATTCAATAACTAATGACCTAAGACCAGGATTTTCTTAGGTGTCTTTGGAATTCAAGTGTCAAAATCCCACTCCAAGTTATGTGGTTGAAACTAGGGGGATGCAATATGGAATCACTTGCATTTGTGGAGTTATTTCTCCAAGTTTTACAGGTAGGCCTTCAAGTGCAACAGTTAACAGCTGTACCGAACAAGTGCAACAGAAGTATTTTCACAGCACAAATGTGTCTTCTGGTTTTGTCTTCAATCCAGAGCAACTTCAGATGATTTCTTGCATTATAAAAATGCAAAATAAGCAATCTCACACAGTTTTGTTGGGTAGTCCTGTTGAGATACAGGGTTTTTACCAAGTTTTTCTTGATATTTTTCTGTGATTTAGGATTTGTTCAAGCCTAAGATAAAAACCACTGTAGTTAGTGCTAATGCAGTTCCACTAGCAGTGAAAGGCACTAAAAGACACAAACCTCATGAGTAATAACCCCCAAATTGTCCAAAGACAGCACAGGACACAGTTACAAGAAGTACAGTTTGGATCTGAGCTCCTTGCTTACAATGACTTAGCTACCTCCTCTGAAAACCAAGGCAATTCTGCAAGTGCAAAAAGGTAAAAGTAACATCCTCTGAGCATCACTGCTGCGGTACTGGACTGTTGCCACTTGTTTCAGTAGCTGAAAGAGAAATGCCAGTTCACTGACCTTTTTCTCTTTTGTTGGTACAGAACATTCACATCCAAAATTACAAGAACACCTCTGGAAAATCTCCAAACCCAAGCAGCTTAAATAAAAACTAATGGGCAAATATTGCACATTTCTGAATGCGGGAATTCTAAAGGTGGTGTAGGCTCTGCTGTCCAAACGATAAATGGGACTAGCATGAGGAACAGAAAAGCATCAGCCTGATGGAGCTCCATATGCATTGCTGTATATGGCACATTTGAAAGATGATCCAGTGCTCACTCATTGCCACCTTCTAGGCATGCACTTAAGTATCACAAGAAATCCTGCAGCTTTTCCAAGCCACACCACCAGCCACACAGTACTTGGTGGCCTGGGGGAAACTTCTTTTTCCTCACAGGCACCCCAGCTCGCTTTGTCTGCACAGCACTCAGCTATTTGTGCTGTATGCAACCCCCCTATAGGACTGGGAGCTATGGAGTACTACCAAGAAGGATTTGGTTTATTATTATTACTGGCCTAAGATCTAGGAGCTCCACTATAAACGTGAATCCCACTGCGCATATCCCAAAGGTGCACAGGACAGACATGGCTCCCTGCCCCAAGGACGTTGCTCATGAGCTGCAGTAGTTCCTGTTACAGCCAAGCTCTGCTGTGCTATGTGACTCGGAGACGTGGGCATAGCTTCAAAAGCTACAGCAGTAATGAATCATTACACCAGTTACTCATATCTTGCTGTAATGTTTAGGAAAGTGATCAGAAGGAGTTATATGTCCTATATACAGAAATTGCCACCTCCTCCATGCTGGGCCAAAGCTACAGCTGCTACTTGCCCCAAGGAGACAAAATAGAAAAAGACTGGAAGGCTGAACATCAGCAGAGGAAGCCACCAAAGAACACGACCCAGCTCCTGTGCATGCCAGGACCACCCTCAAGTACAGTGAAGGTAGAAGGATTTAAAACAGCAAGAAAAAGAAAATACAACACTGCAATTCTCTACTCAGATCTTCAGCTCTGGGGTGACTTCTGCAGTCATAAGACTTCAATAAGAATTACGAAGAATCAGTTTGTACATTGCCAAACACATCTGTTTTTAAAGAGACTGAAAATAAACATACAGTAGGCTTCATGACCTCCCTATGCGCTACTGAATTTGAGATGAGGGCAACCCCACCGAAGCAAATGGGATTTCCAAGGTAAGAGGGCATTAGCTCATGATGATGTGAGACAGTGTCAAGAGTAACTGGGTCAAGCAAGTCTCCCAAGGCCTGACCACACAATTCCTCTCTAACAAGTATTTTCTGTTTCTGTACTCAATACCTGTATCATGACATTGACTTGCCTTTGTTTAACTGAACATACTTGAAGTCTGAGTCTCCCCAGCTATCATATGTTCATCTTTTCCCAAGCATAATGATGTAAATCAGCACCAAACAAAAACAAGCAAAAAACCCAACCAAACAAACAAATCAGCAAAAAAAATGGTGTGCAAACTGAAACAAGCACTGGGTTGAAGGCTGTGCAGAACTAGCCCTTTATTCTCCTCTTTCCTGTCATTCATGGTCACAACTATTAGTTAAACCCCACATATGCCTCCCCTCCAAACCATGCGATTTCATGCACATAGATTTTTGTCAGAAAGCAGACAGATAAAAACACCACACCAAAGAAATTCAGCAGCAGCAGCAGCAATGTTCTGGTGCCGTCTCTTGCAGAGAGCTTCCAGCTATCCAAAATTTAAATTAACTTTCCAAGAGGGCACAAAAGCCAGACCTCAGGTAATTACATACTCATCTCTCCCTTGGGCTCAATATTTATTTATTTTAGGACTTCTAACAGCTCTCTTGGGCTTGTGCTACAACTCAGGAAAAATGATTACTTAGTCCCTGAACCTACAAACTCTATTCTGCATAAATTTTACACCCGGAGCTATGCAGGGTGATTAAAAAAGGCAGAGTTTATCAAACTTTCTGAAAGCTTGATTTGCTTCATGGCTCATCTGTCTTCATAAAACCCACTGAAGGCTGAAACAATGGGTAAAATTTCACGATCAGCACTTAAGTAAGAAAGAGAATGTGTATGCAACCACTCAACTTTATTGATTTTGATTTTTTTCTTGGGTTTTTTTTTCGTAATAATTGGGAAGGGTTATTTGTTCTGTTTTTTTAAACAAACCACCTTATGAAACTATTAATAATAATTCACAGCCCACTATACTTTGAATCTTTTTGCAACTCTCAAAGGGGACACAATCCACAGTCAGAAACAGGGACAATCTTCCTGGCCTTAAAATCTATGAGCTCTTATACAGATGCTTCAATATACACACAGGAGGCATTCCCCTGAAACACCCAGCAGCTTGTCTCTTCTGGGCTTTAGAGCTTCCCTCATTATCAGAAGCACCTTCTACCCCACACATTTTATATGGCTATCACCATGAGAGAGGTCCATGTGTAAAAGCAGATATTTTCCCACCAAGGTGCTGCCCTGGAGGTCCATTTAAAAAATATTATAGTGGATATATGAACCTAAGGAAACATGCAGTTTTGCATTTGTTTGTTGTTTTTTTTTTTTAAAAGGGTATTTCATAAAGTGCTGGATCAACAGCTGGAACCAACTCAATGACTAGGTTACACTGAAGGGGATATCCCATTAAGATACATGACAAATTGAACATTTGTGTTGATATAAGATCTGCTTTTCTCACGCTCTAGGAAAATGTGGTATATTACCTCTTTGTCTGTAATTTGAGGGTAACTGAAATGAGGATTATGTGAGGCTGACAAGGACCTTTGCCCCTCTCCTTTCTACAGGTCGCATGTGCAGTTTTTACCACTATTCCCAACACTTCTCTCCACTGCAGATGGAGAGCAGCAAGCCTTGTAGGAAGCCACTTTTCCAGGAGCAGCAGAAAGACATAATTTGTCTTTAGTTCAGGCAGTAGGTCACCAGGAGGCTGGCGGCCAAGCTTCAGACTGCAGCTTTAATGTGTGCCATGCACAATACAGTATCAATGGGAAATACAACCCTTTCCCTTGCAGCCTTCCCTTCCGACCCACCAGCCTGACTCCTCTTCTGTCCTCACACCAACAACGCAAAGCAACCAGAGACACTGTAGCTACCTGGCACGTTTGGAAGGAATTCGCCTACTTGTTTATGTGACAGTTCGGCACTCTGCAACCCCTCTACCCCCTCACTTTGCTATGCTGGAGACTTGCTAAAGGCCATCCGCACTATCTCTCGAAGGCGTTTCATCAGAGCAATGAACGCCCCAGCACAGTTGAGAGGTGAGCTTGCTGTTTAGCCAAGCCACAACTGGAAGAGGCATTCAACACACAAAAACGCTACAGCCACCTGCCCCAGAGAGTTGATGAACGCCAACCTGAACAGCGCTGTGTGGCCCAGGCTCTCATGCTGTCTTTACTGACAAATTGCTCAGGTTCTGCCAGTGACCTAACCCTGGCCAGCGACACAACCTAGATTCTGACGATATTGCCAGCAAAAAAATGGTATCTATTTATTCATGCACTGCGCTTAAGAACTAAAAAAATAAATTTCATGCTGAAGTATAAATCACGTAAGAGCTGGTTCTCACTTAACGTTAATTAGCTCCACTGTAACTGTACAATGTCCATTATTTAACATTCCAGCATGTTAGTTTGTAGTGTAGGTTTTATCCATCCAGGCTCTTTATAGCACCCCTGAATGTTTTGGCCTGGTTATCCCAGTCAGCCAGTTCTGGGTCTCCAGCTTGGGAACAGCTGAATTCAGTCAGCAAACCTTTCCTCTCTGGTGTAGGGTGACACAGCCAGCAAGAACCATGCTGCTGTCCTGAGACAAAGCAAGATTAAAAGCAAGCCTAAAGCTGCACTGGTGCAAGAGGAATCACATTTTTGTCATGTCTATTTAACAGATACAGTCTCATTTTATTCTTAGCACAGTTGAATCAACCACTTATCTCTGACCATCCTGTGTCACTTGTTTTTATCTGTAGAAACTCATAAAGCTTGAGAATACAGTAAAGACTAAAACCATATTAATGAAAATTAAGGAAATCAGGAAACACAATTCTGAATACCGAGCTCTCAAAGCAACCTTGAGCAAATCATTCCACTTCATAGCAACTTCATTTCCCCAACCACAAAACCGGATAGCAAATGCTTTATTTGAGCAGTTGTTCCAAAGTCTCTTAGGATATGCTTCACAGATGGAAAAGTTGATGAGGAGAGAGAGAGATATATATATATATGCATATATAAAAAATTCATATGCCCCAATATGCTGAGCTTCCAAAATGGCAAAGAAGCAATGGCAATGATAGAGTGAAAAATATTGCTTAACTCGTGATGGTAGCTTTGAAAGTATAACAACACAAGTTCCTTCCTTCCACAGGTGCAATTACATCCCATAGCATGCCTAGGTAAGTGAGGCAGGATCTTATTTTACCAGCTATGACCAGTTCATCCTTATTGCTGGTCACTAGCAACACCTCTTTCTCTGTTTTAGGACCTGGAGGAATAGGAGGAAATAAATACCTTATCAGGGCAGAAGACAGCAGATATTTTTATGACCTGTGGGAACAGAGGTCCTAATAAGTCTGCAAAACATTGCATAAATGTCTCCAGATAAAATTGTTAGCTCTGGATGGTGCACATTTCCTAAATGCTTAATATCGAAATTGCCTCCCAGAAGAGTTTCTCTGTGTTTTGCTCAACTATTAAAGACAGGAAGCCCAGATCCATGCAAGAATCTCCAGCAAGGAAATAGTCAATTCAAATGTATAATGATGACAGATTTTGAAAGTTACACATGCGGTGACTGCTGAGGGCCAGAAAGTGAAAATAGTATCAGTGAGGGGCATGTCTTTATCAGGCTTTCCAGAGGTGTCTGGAGGGTGTCGTGGTTTAACCCCAGCCAGCAACTAAGCCCCACGCAGCCACTCACTCACTCCCCCCCCATCCAGTGGGATGGGGGAGAAAATCGGGAAAAGAAGTAAAACTCGTGGGTTGAGATAAGAATGGTTTAATAGAACAGAAAAGGAATAGAAAAGAAGAAACCAATTAATAAAATGACAACAGCAATAATAAAAGGATTGGAATGTACAAATGATGCGCAGTGCACTTGCTCACCACCTGCTGACTGACACCCAGCTAGTCCCCGAGCGGCGATTCCCTGCCCCCACTGCCCAGTTCCTACACTAGATGGGACGTCCCATGGTATAGAATACCCCATTGGCCAGTTTGGGTCAGGTGCCCTGGCTCTGTCCTGTGACAACCTCTTGTGCCCCTCCAGCTTCCTCGCTGGCTGGGGATGAGAAGCTGAAAAATCCTTGACTTTAGTCTAAACACTACTTAGCAACAACTGAAAACATCAGTGTTATCAACATTCTTCTCATACTGAAGTCAAAACATAGCACCATACTAGCTACTAGGAAGACAGTTAACTCTATCCCAGCTGAAACCAGGACAGAAGGTAAAGCCACCAGCCTGCTACAGCAGCTATGCCAGTCAGGAGAGCAAGTGAGAGGTATGTTTCTCACTCAGGTCTGTACGGACATGTCTATGTGGTCAAAAGGTGAGCGCACTCCCGTGGGTGGCTCACACTATGCAGGGCACAACCAGCTCTGCTCCTGGACCACATTCCTATGGGGATGTTTTAGGCAGGGCAGAAAATTGGAACTGCTAATAGAAATCAACAACTTTAGACTTAAAAATGAAAAAAGCAATACTTCGGGATTGCTTTATAATGCAGGCATAAAACAGATGATAACTATTTAAAATACTTCATAAAAGTACTGAAACTAAGCATCTCCTAGAGGCAGAGCCCTGAAAAATCACGCAGCCACCTACATGCATTTATGATTGTGGCTGTCCAGGGATCACTTAAAACTAAATTAGCAATGGAAGTCATTAGACAAGGAATAATTCCAAGGAACTGGAGTCTCAATAGCAGAAAGTGAATGAAGAAGTCATAATTGCAGGCAACGGGGCAAAATGACAGTGTACCAGACAGACTATTTCCTCAATGAAAGAAATGTGAATTGTAAAGAAGTCAGGCAGTCGGCATGGGGCAAAAGTGCCCTGAAGAGACTGTCATTATTTCCCCCTTTAGGCTACAGAAGGCCATTTAACGTATTCCATTTAAGCGGTAAGGCACATGATGAGGTCCCTTAAAAACCATGAACACAGACTCTTCTGAGCCTGAGGATTGCTTCTGCCAGGTGTAATTGCACTGCCTCGGCCCCGTCAGGCTGCAGGGAGCCAGCACCCACCCCGCAGCACTCGCCATACAGAAACAGCCGAGCTTTTCTGCAACAAATTTATCTCTTGGAATGAAATTCAAGGAGACTTGAAATTGAAGAAGAGTACGTGAACTACACCGCTATTTCCTGCACCCCGTTTGACAAAATGGGATCTGATATTTTAGATAGGCAGACCTCTTCATCTACTTACTCTGTGACAGGATGAAAGAATTTGTGCAGGAAATCATGTGCTATGTTTCTCTATCCTGAGGTAGTACAGAAAAGGTGCTTGAAACTCCCTTGATACACTACGTGCTCTTCATTTCGCAGTCCTAAAGAGAAAGCCCAAAAAGGCTGTTAAACCCTTAGATACCTGAAACCACAAATCTGTTAAGTCTGGGAGACTGTTCTGGGGCAAATGATCACAATATTCTCACCCTGGTCCTTCACTCTTCCTCAAACACCTGCATTTGGTATCTGTCAGAGACAGGGACTGCCAAAACATGCAGATGTCTGCTCTGATGGGTTATCCCTTCTCTTTGGCTCTCCTCCTCCCATTACCGATGTCTGGCTCCTTATGTGCACAATAAAGGTGGCACCAAGCCCAACTTCAGCTCAATTTTCAGCCCGCTGTCCTTACGGCAGGGCAGGTGTGTGCCACAGAGCCAAGCAGCGCAGGAAGGAAGTGACCAGCAGCACTAGTGTGGCTCTCCCAAGCACAAGAGAAATTTTGGGTGATGGCTCCATCCCATCCAGGAGAAGAGCAGCTGTGCAGCTGCCAAGTGCTGCAAACCACAAAGGCTTGATCAAATGGAGGCCCTTACTGGCAGACGTGTAGCGAACTGGGCCAGCTTTTTTTTTTTTTTTTCCTGTCACTGATGAGCAGGGCAGAGGAAATGCGCTCCTGATACACACACATACCCAAACCACAGACAGTGGTCTCTGTTGCCAGCTCTTCTGTTGCCAGAAGCCTCTGGTCTGTGTTTCTCAGCCCTGTGATAGGGACAAACTTCCATTGCACGACACAGCCAGAATCCAGTTAGGCAGACACTGCCAGAGCGTGGATGGGAGCAGCCCTAGCTGAACAAACCCATGTATGCAAACATACTCTCCTCTCCAAGGCACAGACCCAAACGCATGCACTGCCTTTCTTCTCCATGGACCAGGGTACCATACCTGACAGTGTGGTTTGTAAAGATCAGTTTTCCTTTGGTCAAAATTTCACACTCCTTCCCCTTCCATGGCCTCCTACTGCTCACTTGCCCTTGCATAGCATGAAATCACATCCCAGCTCTTTCCACTGCCCACCTTCATCAGAGACAGAAGCCCTGAGCACGGGCAGATCCAGCACACCTGATCCCTCGCAGGAGCCGAGGCCCAAACACATGCCTCCCCACCCGACTAAGCAAAGACACTACAAAAACCATGTGAAGCCAGGCTCTGCAATTGGTGAGACACACTCAGGCAGCCCATGCTGAATCCAACATTGACCATATAGAAAACTTGGGCTTAAAATTTTTTGTTTGTGTGAAGCAGCGTATGTATTTGTTAACAGCACTTGGTGTTTCCTATACATCACTGACAAGATGCTTCACTAGCAGTCAGACACACATGATTCTCATTGATTTGCAGGTTCCTATCTGTGCAGCAGGCGCCTCGCAGCAGGCGCACGGCTGGGACTGCAGAGTGCGGCTCTGGATTTGCTGCAGATAGGTCACACAAGAGACTCACCTACACTTAACTGACACACACAGCCCCAGCCTTGGTTTCAAGGAACAGGCAGCTTTTCAAAGAACAGAATGAGGCGAGATCTGCCAGTGGGCTGCAAGTTAGGTCCAAGCGAATGCGCAGAGGTATCTGTTGGACTAGGACTGCAAAAGTACTTGTTCCCAGCCCAACAGTTTCCAGTGAAGTCAAGAGGCGCTTCAATGGAAACAGTTCAGTCAACACACATAATTTTGAAAATCCTACTCTTAAAATCCTTTGCATGCTGGCAGCTGCTGCTTGGCCAACTGAGAAGCCCTGAGGCTTCAGCCCAATTGCTTTTCCCCATTTGTTCTGAGCACTGAAGCTCCTGCCTGGCCGGAGGCTTGATTGCTGACAGAGGTGCATATGTAAGAAGATGCAACAGAAACATGAAGACTGAGGTTGTGCTCCGCTCAGAGTTACCAGGGAAGTTATAAGCCCCTGGCTGCGTGTCTCTGTTGCAAAGAGAAGATTTCTAGTGCCAGAACTACTAGTGCATATCATTTCCTCATGACTAAATTCAATAAAACTCAGAGCCCTGACCTCTGTGTGTGACAAGTCAGATTTTCACCTTGTCAATCCTGATGAAAGGTCTTTACAGACTGTCCTTGCGCACCATGGGCAGCCCTCATGGGGCCTTAGCAAATGCTGCAGAACCACTGCTGAAAGGAGAGGAACCCAGACAGATGGCTTGGTTTGGGAAGCCCTGTAAACTGTGATCTGGACATGCAGGAAGCAGCTCCAATTTGTCTAGACTTCTGGTTTCTTTGCAATAGAGTGATGTTTACACAAACAAAGTGAAAGCAGAGGCTACAGTGGTGACAGCCAGCCTTGAGAGCTTCAACAGAGCTTAGGACCTAGGATCAGGTTGCATCTCGGCAGCACTTTTTAAAAGGTACTGTTAACTCCCAGACTGGACAAGGTAGAGAGCCTTCCTTTATGAATTATAGATAAGCCCTCTGACGTAGCAAATGCCAGATATCCTGATGCTCGGCTAAATGCAGGGGAGGAGGGAGAAAAACCATGCAGACACACCTCATTCTCCAATCTGGTGTGAGTTTATAATCAAAGATTTTTAGAGGCTAAGGGCCAGTACTCCCATAAGGATCTAAACAAGTGGTTAGATCTTCAAAGGGCTCAGCTCTAATTCAGGCACATAAATGAAGCAGACAGATTAAAACAAAACAAAGCAAAACCCACGCTGAGACAACAGCAGCTGTCTGTGTCCACAAGCAGCTGAGAACAACAGCTGAGAGAGAACGTGGGCCACTGGGGAAAGCTTTGGCAACGGTGCTTCGGTCAGAGCCGCCCAGCCCCGTTGCTCCCATTTCTGTAGCCTCATCCAGTGATGCTGCCGGGAGAGACCCCATTCCTCCTGCAAGGTGCTGGGTGCCCAGCGCTTTGCAAAATCTGCCCATGGGAACCAAGCAGGAAGAAGGCAGCACGGGCAAACCATCAGAAAATATTGTATGCCATCAGGGGATGATACAGACTCAGAGATGGAGAAGTGGCCTTAGAAAGTATCCTCTCTTTCAGTAGAGAGGATAAAGGGTCCCATAGGATTTAGTAACTCAAAACATTTACATTACTGCAAACAAATACTCCAGCTTTTGCAGACGTTTCTGAAGGACTGTCAGGCAGCTGTGGAAAAGGAATATGAGGAAATTGCCCATAAGAAAATGGTTAATTCAGACCAAAGAGGCAGGAGCGAAAGAGCTTGGCAGATCTTCTGAGGGTAAAGCTACAAACGCCACTTATTGAAAGTCTGGATACTGGGAAACTCAATCTGATAGAGTTAAAAGACACAAAATAGTGTCTGCCAGAGCCCTGAACCAGCCAAGTTCAGCCCAGCTGCTGCTGTTCACAGCTACAGCAGCACCTTTGAGCAGCGAACTCCTAGAGAAACATGGCTTTCCCAGCACATCAGGAACCTCTGAGCCATGCCAGATAACTGTACACCACCAGTTAAAAAAATAAAATAAATCATATTTACTTAAAAAATACATATGGGGAAAAAATCCTCTTTTTAAATTTAAATTATGACAGTGTTGAAAAAGGTGAAGGTAAGGCATTTTAAAATTATTTCATCTAGTTAGCAGAAGGTGGTGGTGGGTTCCTTTTTTTTTTTTTGTCTCCCACCAGCCCCTTGCACTACCATGTCAGAGCTGGCTGCAGAAGTGAGAAAGATTATTGTTAAGGAGACATCCAAGTTTTCTACTAGCAGTTTTAATAGCTGGTTTCCTTTTGCCAGCACTATGCTTGGCTCTTTTGTCCTTCACTCCAAGATATTTCTACCAGTTCTCATTACTAGTTAGACAGCTTCAGGACCTGGCAGACATCGCTGCTTCTGATGGACAAAAGTCTGGAAACAGCTGACTATTTTACTAAGGTTCACAGATGCCAAGAATCCTTTAATTCTCCTACTCTCAGCTGACTCCCATAGTGCCAAGGATCCACTGCAGATGGCCTGTCCTGACCTGAATGGGATAATTTGTGCCTGCAAGTTTCCTGGGTGGATTACAATGAGAAGCCCAAGGTCAGAGTGGAAGCAGGTGGCTGCACCGGGACAGCCCCAGGGTGCCCAGGGATGCCGTCTGGTGTGCATGATGAGAGGTTGTCAGCATGCTGGACTCCAGGAAGAGACCTGCCTCCGGGATGGCAGGTATTATTTGCAAAAAACAGTAGCAACACCATTGCTGCACAAGACAAGTGATAAAACCTCACTTACTTCATACCAACATACACTTCTGCCCCATGGAGTGGCAGAGATGGGCCATTAGGAGAACCGTAAAGTCACTGTCTCACGAAGGAAGACAAAAAGTTTGGGGAGTTCTTCTTTACAGTTTCTTTTCTAATGTGTACTGGGACACCAGTGATGCTTTTGATCTCACCTGCCATCTCCTCATTATTGGCCTTTGCAGCATTTCATGGCTAGTGGTGTCTGGGGATACACGGAAGTGGTTCAGCAGACCTTCATGCATTAAGGCTGCATGAGGTATTAGAGGACTGGTTTTCATGACCCAGCTTTCCTTCCCGACTCCGTACCCATATGGGCTAACCTGCCAGACCATTATTCCTTCTTGCTGAAGAAGGAATGAATTCAGGTAACTCGATTATCAGCAAAGGATCAACTACATTAGTGTAGAAAACAGAAAAATTCAGGATAGGCATGACTGCATTGATAGTTAGTTTCTTGGTATATTAAACTCACTGGGACATCCCACTGCGCTGCTCTGCCTTCTTCCAGATGAATTTTACAAAACAGTTTTTTAAGCTGCTGCAATCATGTTTCTTTACCAAGCAACATCCTTCCTTGTTTCCTCAAAACTGAAGTCTGCTCTGTACGGAGTCCTGAAAGTAAGAGATAGGCCCCGAATATCTGTCACTTGAGAGGTTAGCTTAGATTGTTTTTAATAGTTTGTGGTACTCATAACTGGTTTTAAACTGACAGGGGAAAACGATAAAAAGAATAAGATCAGTGTTTCTGAGCTCACATCAAAGAGCAGCTTTAAAGAACGAGTAAAAAGCCTGTCATAAAAGGAAGGCTTTACCCAGCAGCCTAACAAAACAAACTTCAAAAACCCCCAAGAAATAGTGTCCCAAATCAAATTAACCAGATAGTGAAAATGTTAGTTGAAAAGTAAATATTTAGCAGGGCCCATACCTGCTAACAGAAAGACAAAAAAGCCTGAAAAAAACCTGACCACAAAAGAGATGTTTTTGCTGTAGAAAGAAAGGACAGCCATAGGATTTGGAAGTATTTAACAGTTCTTTTCTGCACTACTGACTACGTTAAAGTCATCAGCCTGAGATTGGCTCTCCATTACACCGCACAGAGTCTTCAGATTATTCACTCCCTGACATGAACTTCTCTTTACAAGGCTTCTTTAAACTTCCCTTTGTACCCCCAGCTTTTTAACTGCCATCACGAACCTTCAAGATTTAACCCTAAGAGACAAAGCAGCAGTCTCCTGATGCAAAGATTAATGCCACTCCACAAAGAAGTGCAGACACATGAATTATCCACACGTCTTTCATTCTGACAGAGCCTTTTGCCCAAAGCAGTTTGCAAGGCAGGTACACACACACAACCCACCGCTGCAGCACAGCCGCCTCTAGACTGAAGGGCGGCAGCCGGCAGTTTTCCCTTATTGTTTGCTTCCCTCTGGATCTGCAATGCATAGAGCGATAGCAGTTTCTAGAGCTTTTTCGCATCCGTGCTGAGCCATCCCAGAGCAGATGGAGTTCGGTGCTTATACCTGGAGCAGTGCTTAGCAATCCCAGAAATGCTTTCTGATGCATACTTCCCCTAAATTGTCTTTGCCACTTCCTAAACTAGAACTCAGCTTCGTGGATACGTAGCTCCTCAGTCACTAGGCTCGAAGGGAGCCCATCATCCAATTCAGGCAAGCACTATTCAGTGTGTAAGCAAAAAGAGGTTTTGGCAGCACCCACTCCTGTTACCAGCCAGGATCTCCCAGGTCCTCAAGTCACTCCAAGCAGCTCAATTACCTATGGAAAGCTGCACTACAACAACGATCCGATATCGTTCCCTTCCCCTGGGCATCCCCCAGGGAAAAGAAGGTGCAACCACTTCCCAAAACCTTGAATCGTCTTTTGAATACAACTCCTCCTTCGTATTAGGGCTTATTAATAAAAGTCCTTTTATGGATTCATCTGGCCAGATGATCCGAGTGAAGAGCAGCCATGCAAGCTCAAGCACTTCGCCAGTTTAAAACAGACAAAAGAAAGTGCTTCTTTACATAGTGGCAGGTGAATTTACGGAGCTTGCTGCCATGGGAGTTTGTGGAGGCAGAACATATCTAGCAGGTTTGAAAAGAGATTAGACAGATTCATGGACAAAAGCTCTGTAAAGGACTGGGCAGGGATGTACCCTCTGATATCCCCTCTTCAGAAACTGTGGGTGTTTGGGAGTACAAAGTGAGAAGCTTCAGAAAGATGCCACAGCCACACTCCATTCCTAAATATCATCTTCTGCTAGCGCTACCAGACACAGCTTGCAGGACTAGACAGACCATGGGGTGACCTAGTCAGACATTTCTTATGTTCTTACAAGGCAACTGCAGGGCACCAAAGCCCCTGACACACCACTCCTGGCTGTGAGAGCAAGAACCACCTGCACCGTGAAGGCCAACCAGACACTGCATATGGTTAATATGAAACCCTCAGAAGCCCTAGAGCCCTGCGTCTGCACCTCAGGCAAAATATGTAGTCCAAAGCACTGGGTGTAGGACACTGCACAGAAAACCTAAGTTAGCATCATCTTTGCCTTGCTTGAGTTCTTTGTGCACACATTAAAATCTAAAGCCCTGTCTCAGCTTGGTGAGTACAGCCCAGCAGTGAGTCTAGGGAATATGGATGTACAGAAGATGGCTGTGTGAGCACATTCATACACAATGAGGGGAGGAAAACGAATCACCCAATAGAAGTCAATTTTTATGCCAACTTGATGGGTTGCATGTGTGATTACTGCAGAAATCAATGTGGGTAATTACAGCCATCTGCACCCATTACTACCATTTGTATGCATATTCATAGTAACTGCATGTTAGTTAGGCATGCCACTGCACAAACATATTAAGCAGCTAATTAATTAAAAGAACAGACCTTCTCCACTTAGGAGGAGCCCATCCCCCACTACTCACAAGAACACATTTTCTCCATCTGTTAGATTATTTGCCCCCTCCCCAAGGTCACCAGGGAAGATGCAACTGGCCTACAGTCTCAAGAAGGCTCTGCTGGGGTGGTGAGCTTTCTGTTTAAGTGACTTCCTTTGCACAGCAAGGCTTCAGACCGTGACTGCTTCCAAAAACATGACCATGGCACTTCCATGGAACAGCACGGTGCTTTTGGATTACCTCAGGTGACCTTTGGATTAGACACCAACCATCTTTCCACCACTCCCAGCGCTCATTCACCAAGCACAGAAGAGGCTAATTGCATGCCCCTTAACAGGGCAGCGTGCTGGCAGCCCAAGTGCACATCCCATACAATGCCTCTTGCTGTGCTGGTTCCTCTTCTGGCTCCTGTTTCTACAGCAAACGCCAATGCAACAGTAGATTATAAATACACAGAGGACAGCTGTGCCCCAGTGCTTCACTGACATATGGTTTGGTCTTCAGTCAGAAGCTACAGATTTAAATTTAGTGATGGAGCAGGAGGTTAGGTTTCAAAATTCCGAGATAAATCCCCCCCAGAGGAGGCAATGAGACCAAATTTCATCCCTCTGGTACAGCCTTAAAGCAGATGGGAGCATGGAGTCAGTGCTGTTGAGCAATCTGCACTGCTTGTGCAGCCCTGAAATGCTGTGCCCAGCTTTTCAGCTGTTCGAAGACTCCTGTAGCTACAGCCCTTTGTACCAGCTGCTGCTCCACCAGCACCAAGGGAGCGTTTAGGACTCTCACTGGATGTCCAAACTTTGGGTAGAAAAAATTCCTCCAGGTATTGGCTTACAATAATTCCTTATATTACAGCAAAGGCTAGCGATACTCTGCCTTAGGTTGAATGAGCACTTTCATTAGCTCCCCATCCCTTTCAAAACAAGTGTTAGTGTGAAGGGGTAGTAAGCTACAGGTCTAACAGCTTTGGCCATTTTTCACTTGTAATAAAAAAAGGAACAAATACTTTTCAAATCATTGTGAAATATTTGTGAAATAAACCAAACCCCTCCTTCCTGCACACATGAAATGCAGTGCTGAAGAAGCCACTACAATCCAATGAAGTGCAAAATGCTTTCATCATTTGGCACCGTAAATGCTTACTCTAGTTATGGAGTAGCTCAAGACAACTCTACAGTAGATTTTACTTTGGTTCTCCAGAGCTAGAGACAATTTTCTATCTTTCTGCATTTAAAAAAAAAAAAAAAATTTATGAAATAATTTCTATTGCTCCAGATGCTGGCAGACAGGCTGCAGCTGACGGTGCTTTGTCAAATGGGACCCGTGAAAATACTGTACTTGGATCACCACAGTTGTTGACCAGGCAGTCTGATCACTTTATACTTGCTAGGAAGTCTCCCGACATCTCCTGCCCAAGCTCCAAATTTCTACAGCTCCAAAGATGTCCTAAGCTTTGTACAGCAGAAAAAGGCAGAATACCATTGTGTAGCTCCTGCCTGCAGCAACTCTGAACTGCTGCAAAGGATTCAGGGCAGGACCGAGGGCTGAAGCAAGCGACCACAACACATGGGCACTTTGATCATTTCTAGATGATTCTGCTGCAGGACCACATCAGCATCGCTGTATGCGTGCATGTTTTACACACAGACACACTTCCCTTACACTCTTCTCCAAGCACAGACTATTTACTGTTGTGCAAAGCACAAAATTAACCTGACTGGATCCATGATTTGGTCCAGTACCTTCTGAACTAAGGAAAAATGCCTTCAATGAAACTGCATTCAAATGCAGTCTGACCAATGCTGTCTTCCCCCACTCCTCTGTCTCCCTCCCCTGTGCCCATGGGAGGCACAGACTCGAGGCAAGCCTTTCGGAGAGCCTGCAGCCTTTGGTGCTCCCTGCCTGCCCATCCCAGCCAGAAGGAACTGCTCCACAGGCAGAGTCCTCCTCTGGCCATTACCCCCTTCTTGTACCGCTTGACCACCTTGGCCTTGCTGAATCCAAAAAAGTCACCTAAACAAAACCTGCCGTTCTCAGTCCCTCAATCATATCAGAAGCAGCAAACATGCTGAGTTAAGTGCAAGGTAAGCAGTATTTTTATTTGGTTAATTAGAATTACTCATCAAATGAAAACAAAGAAGTGATTTACTGCAGAACTGGTACAGATAGTTGTTGCATAAGTCCATTCCTGCATATTTGGCTACTTTAGGAAAAATTTTTAATTAACAGTTTCTCCTTGGCTAAAGCAAACCATAGAAAATAAGGAAAGAGAAGTTTCACACAAGGACACTGCCGAATCCCTCAACTGCTAGCTATTTTTCTTCTTCAGGGAGGATTTTAAATTAAAAGCAGATTGCCTTCATTAGCATTACCAGAAGCCATGTAACTGCCAAAGCTGACAGAAACCCAACTGTGATTTGCAAATTTGGCAAGTGTCATTTTCTCTTTCTACAAATGTGGGTAATGTCATTCATATTAAGAGGGCTTTTTTTGAGGGACACTGTGCAAAGAACAACTCCTTCCCCAGGACTGGAAAAATATCTCCAGAGCAGCAGCTTAGTATTCTGGGGCACCCAGGATCTCTCTCCTTGTTTATTTTGCAAAAAAAGTGCATTTCATTAAATTTGTGCTGAGAATGGTCAGACAGTAGAGTGCTATGAACTGTCTTCTCCTGATGACTGAGCAGAATACTGTAGCAAGCCCATAACAAACATTTCAACACTGATCTTTGACATATAGCCATACTCAACCTTTCCGTGACATGTTGCCAAACCATCAGAAACCATTCAGCATGGTTTCCTCACCGAAATCCCTATTCTCTTCACTTCATTCTAGCTGAAAAAGCTGATGATACCCTGACGGGAAAGTTACATTTCTACCAAGGGCAACTGTGTTTGCTCTAGAGTCTCAGCCTTGGTGATAAGGGGAAAATCTTGGTAGTATTTTTACTCTTTCAAATTCCCACGTGAATAGCTGCAGAACTGAGGGAGACCTGCATGAAGCCAGCCCACCAGGGTGTAAGAGTGGGCAGCAACGGATGAACAATCTGATGTTCATTTTTAGAGTGACTCCACACGCCCTGCTCTCCTCCCTGGTACATTAGTCTCCTCTAACTTCTGGTGTCTAGCTTTCCTCAGTCTTAGGAAGAAAGCTGAACACACATAACCAAGGTGTTTAAAAATATATTGGTGTATGTTAGTTTGTGTTATATGCCACACAGTGTATGTTGGCTTCAGGGGCCAAACCAACTTGCTGACGTGAACGCGAAGCGATGGGGGTGACCCTGACCTGTGCATACTCTCTGGGGTCGGTAACAGCCTCCTCAGCACCACCACTGCCCCAGAAGCTGCCACTGACACATGGTGGGATGGCCAATGCCTGCTATGTGTGGTTCACTGAGTCTTCTATGATGAAGAGACAACAAAAATCACAGGATGAAGAAACAAGAGAAATGGGTAATCTCCAGACACAACCCACATGCTCAGCAGCATGGCACTAGAGACCACAGCACCCCTAAGTGAATGAAGTTTTTATTCCCCGGCTGTAGCTGAAATGGGAAGGTCTGAACACACTATTAAACTTTGCAGGAAGTAGTTTAACACAGTAAGTATTACCACAGTCACAATTGTAAAATCTGTCTGCAATAATTAGGATTGCACTACATATGATTTTTAGACACTGTCTTATAATCAAGACAAAAATAGCTGTCTACATAGCAGTCACCAGTTTCTTAACTGTCTAAAAATAAAGCAACAAAAGTAACGCAAAGCCAGGCACGGAACCAGCCGAAATAATGTTAACCTATATTAAAGTCTGCAAAGGTAACAGCGATGCGCCTACTGGTAACCTTCAATCTAACCTGGAGTTAAACGTTCAGTGGCTCTGCAATTTTGGTTTGCATCTTCAAAAGAACTGGAGAATCCAGTTCTGTCTCTCTAGTCCAACTCTCTTCCACTGCACAGTGAACAGAGCTCATTATCCATCAAACTAAACAGTGACTTAACAATAATTAAACTGAAAGAGATACAGATTAAAGGAATTTATTATTCCCTGATCTGCAAAGCAAATTGTTTAGATACCTGCAATCAATGAGTAATGATGGAACAAAATAAAAACCCAACAAACCAAAAGAGCCAACGACAGACTCATAAAAACCTGTTCACTAAGGCCCATGTATCTTTGTTAGGTTGAACAGCACAGCATTTTAATCAACCCCCCCCCCCCCGCCCGTCTTTATACATCATGAGAACAGAGGCAGAATGTGGCCCTAAATTATGCTGCTACTGTTTATTATTCATGTATCACAGGACTGATGAAGATTTATGGTCCCATTGTGCTAAGTACTGTATAGTGAAATATAGAGGAATAGTCAGACTTAGTACTCCAAGACTTTATAATTTAAAGACAAATTACAAAACCAAGATTTATAATTTAAAGACAGTAATGCACAGATGGGGATTGGAGATACAGACAGATTAAGCAACTTGCCCAAGGTTGTGCCAGACGCATGTGCCAGAGCAGAAAACTGAACTTTGATCTCTGGAGTACCAGCACAGGTTTTTACTCATGTAGGAGAACATTGCTTCTCCTCTTTATTTCACTAGATGTCATATTTCATAAACTAATAAATAAGTTAAAAAAAATACAAATGTTACATGGCAGTACTGGAATGATTTCCTTTCTCCCATCCTCCTCTGAAGATCTTCATTAACAAAACAGCTTTACCTACACATACACCCGATTTGTCCGTGTATGGCACAATTGCAGCATTAGCACAGAATCACAGAATAATTTAAGCCGAAAGGTCTTCTGGAACCATCTAGTCCAAGCCCTTGCTCAAAGCAGGGCCAACTAGCGCCGGTGCCCTAGGACCTTGTCCACTCAAACTCTGAATATCAAGGATGGAGATGGAAATCCCACCACCTCTCTGGGCTCCTGTTCCAGTACTCAGTCACTCATGTTGAAAAAGTCTTTCCATGTATGAAAAGAGAATCTTCCCAGTTCTTACTTGTGTCCACCACCTCCCATCCTGTCTCTGTGCACCCAAGCCTACCACTGTTTTCTCTATTCCCACCCATCAAGTAGTTGGAGACAGCAATGGCATCTCCCCTAGCCTTCTTTCTTCTAGACTTTATTTCTCAATGCTGAACAAACCCAGATTTCACAGCTTCCCCTTGTACACCATGTACTCTCTAGCACCCTAACCATCTTGGCGTGTGCTGGACTCGCTCCAGTATAGCCATACCTTTCCTTTACAGGGTAGCCCGAAATTGGACATCATGCTCCACAAACAGTCTCATGATCACTGAACAGAAGGGTATAAGGCACTCCACACTTTTATTTTTTTAATAAAGAATGCAAATAGTTAATTTTCTCTAATCGATTATTGTATTTTTATGCATTTTAACTACACAAACCCCGCATCCCTCATTTACAAAACAACACAGGAACATTGTTTTTGCACACCACTTCTGGAAGTTTGCTGTTGCAGGGGTCTCAGCACATGCAGGTACACCGGGCTTCGAAAGCAACTGCTGTTCCCGTAAAGAATACTGGAAAGGGGCATTTCAGATGCCTTTTTCTCTAGCTGACAAAAAGGATAGCCAGATCAGCCTGAGTGATGTAACATGCTCAAAATAAATCAGTGATAGCAGGATAACACAAGACGTCATGTTGGATACACATACACCAGCAGATATATTTAGGAATTTAAGTCCTAAACCCTGTCACAGAGTGTATTGGTAACAGAGAAAAATATTTAATTTATGACTGTGACAGGAGATTGCTTCAGTGCAACACAAACAGTAGCAGCAATGTTACTTATTAAGACAAAACTCAAGCCCCCAGACAGCTGATCCAGGATAGTGGGAAAAACGATACTGCATTTAAAAACAGTGGCTTTCTTTCCTATTGAAATTTTTTTTTTAAATTTTTATTGAAATTATTTCCTATTTCTTACTATTGAAATGTGCTCTGTGTCAGAAGGTATTTGTTCTCTATTTTAATATAAGCAAAGTCACAGCTTGAGCTTTGCTTATTTATATTTGCTCGCACCTGTGAAGATTTACCAATGAAAATTTAATTTTAATTAGTTCTGCAAAAGTGCTGTCAACATTTGTTTTAGATTTCCCCTGAACATACTATCCTACAGAGCAGCAAAATCAGTCCACTCAGTGACAGGCAGCCATCCTGATACAAAAGGCATCTGCATGGCATGGAGACATTTGGGGCTTTAAGTGATCCCACAACAGAACAGTGCAGTACACGTGGATATGGCAAAACAAACTGTCCTCCATGCTGCTGTCCAGGATGGGACAAACCAGTTGTGCGTCAGAAGCAAGCATGGCTCTGCATGTAACTGCTCACCTTCATCTTGGGAGGTTGCTGCACGTCTGAGCTCAGGCAGGGAAATCTCACCCCCTGGGGACAGCAGCACAAGCAAGCTGCTGTGGGAGCAGCCCCTCCACAGCTGGGACTGAACCAGCAGCACCAGGAAGAAGCAGGCCCAAACCAGGCCACATCCCCTCCCAGCCAAAGCCAAGAATGCATCTCCCAGAGCACGGGCTCAAGAGCTGCTTGTCAAAATTCCCCTTCTAGAGCTACCACCCCATGTAGAGGCGCGCGCACACACACACATATATACACACAAATATAGAAAACCCGTGAGTTGCTTCCAGTTTCTTGGCAATAAATCATAACCTCTCTTATGGTGTTACTTCATACAACAGCACCAGTCAGCTTTTCAAAAAGACATAGCTGTATGCTCCATCCCTTTCAAACAGAAAATTTTCTGGATGCAAATGACATCTTTACACAAACACTGAAAGTAAAGCAATGGAGCCCCAGCTTTGGACTGAGATGAGTCATTCCTCCATTTATGGATACATCTAAAGCCATACCGATGATTCCTTACGCACTGCGAGAGCAAAGGTGCATGCTACATCAAAGTATAGGTATCGCATCATACTCAATAGGTGACTTATCCAGTTGCATGACAGGCGAGTGTGCTTGTGAACACAGGGCGCGTGGCCAGACAATGCTCTCATCCATCACAAGCCCAGTATATATCCACCACACGCCTGCTAAAGTTTGTATTTTGGGCACCGAACAGACCTGCCACAAGTCATAGGATCATTTAGGTTGGAAGAGACCTTTAAGATCAAGTTCAACCGTAAACCTAACACTGCTGAGTCCCACACCTACACATCTTTTAAACACCTCCAGAGATGATTACTCCACCACTTCCCTGGGCAGCCTGTTCAAATGCCTGACTACCCTTTCAGTGAAGAAATTTTTCCTAATATCCAATCTAAACCTCCCCTGCCGCAACTTGAGGCCATTTCCTCTCATCCTATCACTTGTTACCTGGGAAAAGAGATCAACACCCACCTCGCCACAACCTCCTTTCAGGTAGCTGTAGAGAGCTATAGTCAACACAGCAAGGAGTGGCTGTAAAACTTCATGGAGAGAGAAGCAAAGAGTAGGCCGCCAGCACACCACATGCCTGAGGTTGGACATCAATTACCTAAACAAGTCCTTTTTCTAGCATGGTTTGGCTCCCTTCTCATACTCTGCAACTAGTCACGTAAAACACTTTCCAGGTAAACCTAATCAAAAGAGCAATTTACTGCACTCTGCTTTGCTCTCCCACAACTAATTCCAACCCTCCACGTCTAACATCATTTTGACCACCTTGCACTAATGTGTCTAATAAGTGGTATCACATATTATCACCCCGTATAAACTCTAGCACGCAGAATAATTTAAGCCACACTTTCTACGTCCAAACTTTTTCTGCCCCCAACGTCAACGCGTAGCGGAGATAATTAAGTCATTGTTTACTATTAACTAATCAAATAATATCAAATACAACTTCCCAAGACACAGCCAGTCCAACACGCACTGTTCTAAATCAGCTTAATGCAAAGCCTAGAAAGAGGACAAACGCACAAGCTCACCTGGGAAGACGTAACATAGTATCTGACGGCTGGCCCCAGGACAGTACCTCCATGGCAGCACTGAGGAACACGGGGTGTTTCCCTACTCTTGCAGTCTGTGCAGGGACTCCACCACCTGACACGTGACAGAGATTCATGCATATGGTTATATAACAACGTATCACTTTTTGCTTATCTGGGCTTAAATTGATTTAGGATGAAAGGCAAAAGGCAAACTGGAACACTTCTATGACCTCCCCAGGTGCTTCCCAATCTCTCCTCCACAGCAACACCGCAAAGCACAAGCAGTTGGGACATTGCTACATCCTACCACCATCAGACAGGATGGGGCACAGGCCCTGGGGAGCCTGCGGCTGAGTCAGTGGGACTTCTACCCACGGGTTCCCACTATTGTGCAGCCCTTCCTCAAATTCACAGCAGATGAGTCTCTAGCTGTGGTTTGGCCTTAGAGAGCCTCTCTAATAAAAATACCAGCCTCCTCAACATGGAAGCCTCTATGAGACCTCCCACAAAAGAAAGGGGAGCGAGGCAGGGGGGGTGGGGGTTTGCAGGGCTTGTTTGGTATTCTGTCACAAAGCCAAACAGATGTTTGTAAAATCTAAACTGGTTATACAACTGTTTTAAGCTCATGCAGCTGTGCACAGCTAGCAACTGCATCAGGGGAGAAGACCACTGCTCTCTTTTAAGGTACTCCTACATCTAGGGACTAGAGTTTAATAAACCAAACTTCCCATGAGTTATTCAAGCTCTCTCATTCCAATTTAGTGTTTATGGTAGAGGAAACTGCTGAAAAGAAAAAAGTGAAGTGGCTCTTCCAGCTTCATGGCGAAAACCTGCATCCAGATGGGGACTAGGACCCAGACCTCCCTCCTGCCAGACCCGCGTGGTAATTACAACACTCAGTTTTGACCATTTGGCTTATCTGGGGAGACAGCAGGAATAGACGAGAGGTGCTAATACAGCAGCCCTGCTTTGCCAGTCATACAAAATTCATTCTACGCTATGCTTGGCCCTCACTTCAGGATCAATTATACAATCAAATCGCTGCAAACTTTACTGCAACAACATGGGCTGAGAGCAGAAGAGACTGAAATAGCCTCTTTTTAGCTGTATTAAAAAATGTAAAATTAATTTCTGACAGTGCTTTTATTGTATTTTTATTTATGAACAAAATTTACAACTAGAAGAATTCCTAAAATATTCACATTTTAGACATATGCCTGCCTGCTCCAGCTAAAAGGTAAGAGACTTGGGTAAAACTAGTGCAAACACTCCAACTAAATTATACAGTATAGTTTTACAATCCTATAAAATACCAATTTTTTTGCAAGCCAAAGCTATTTGTCATAGAGTTTTTGCATTTTAGTCATATAAGAGATTGACTGTCTGCATAAGTACTACCGTGTTGCTCCCTGAAACCACAGCAAAACTTTTTTGTTGTTTTCTTCTTCTTTTAATACTTCAGAAGAATGCATGGCAATTAAAAAAACTTTTACTCATGTTGCTAGCATAGCAGTTTGTAACAGCTGGGTAATTCTGTACTTTTGATTCATGCCACACTGTATATGAAAAGGTACAAAAAATAAAATTAGTTTTATAATCTCTGTACAGTCAACACAATTGTGACTAGTATATTTTCTACAACTCGGAGTGAGAGCATTGTGAATAACTCACAGCACACTCTGCTTATTCAAACTGTAAGGCAGAAAAAAAAAAAAAGTTTTTTGTATCTGAAGAATTCCAAGTAAAATGGGAATGCACTACTGGGAAGAAGCGACCGACCCAGCTCACAGCTCTGTCACGTATAGACAAGCATTTTAAATGCCTACAGTCTAAAGCTTCACTATTTTTTGCAGAACAATCTGGCAACGGAGGTAACCCGATTCCCTGGGAATCGAATGGTACTTAAAGGCAGGTTTCACCTGTCACGGATATAACATATTCTGAGCAACAAAGTGTCAGGGTATATAGACATCACTGGTGAGGGCAGTCTGTCCTTCACAGGTAAGAGGGGGGAAAAAAGGAAAATTTCTGCTGTCACAGAGTTTTTAATTTTATTTATTTTTTTGTAACTTTGAGGGGAAATGTCCTAATGCAATGACAACCATAGCGACTTTGTGCAAACAAACTACAAAACACAGTGGTATAATCTTCAAGCAACTGCTACGAGGGTTCCTGCAAGCCTTAGGGCCTCCCTTCCCTAGGTCTCTCCCCATCACGATGGGGCAGAGTTATCCTCACAGCTGTCAGGAAGACACTGTCAATCCTCGCTCCACAGACGGGAAAGCAAGAATGTGACTTCTTCCAGGAAGGTTTAAAGATGAAGAGACTCTGTACAGACTTGCTCCAGGCCACCACCCGAGCAGGTGGTGTGTCTGCCCCATCAAGTTGCCCACTGAACCTCTCCCTCCTTCTCATAGCTGTGCCTGCTAGTGAGTATTTGGAGAAGCATTGAAAAAGATGGCCCAACTGTGACCTAACTTATACAGGCAGAAACAAGGAGGGACTTGCTTAGGATTTTCAGAAACACTCAATCTATGCAGAACGTTCAGAAAGGGCAGATGAAAGTCAACATCAAGCACCTTCCTCAGCTTTACTGTCACGCAACCAGAAGTAACAAGTCCAACTCCTTTCTGAATTAACACTCGAATAAGGAGATGCTCTTCCACGGGAAAAGCTGAAAAGGTGACTCTACATGTTTGCTACATGCCTGCTGCAGCGCAGAGGATTCAGGGCGATATGGGAGGACCTTTGCACGTATCAAAGGCAGTTAGAGCCAAGCCCTGCTGTTACAGGCAGCAGCTGCGCAGCACACCGAGTCCGGGGAGCTGGCTGCGCTTCTGGCAGCAGACACCCTGCCGTTGCAGGACAGGATGCCTCACTGAAAACAACTCTCTGTGGAGGCTTTTGTTACTGCTTCTCTGAGCAGGAGCAACACGTGCACATACCATCTTGGAAGCTGCTTGCTGATTTCCTGCTTGTGGGAAAGCAAGCAATCGCATTTGGAGGTAATGTATACCCTGTTAGAGAAGTTAGGCAGAGCTAACTGTATGGCCAGCGCAGCATGCTGTCTTGACACTATCTCCTCTGTAAGGCTACCTGCCTGCTAGATGTACACAAAAGCACCTCATGGGACAAAGAAGGAAACCCAACATATAGAAATATGTTGTGTTCAGCAGGGGCCGGGACAGCAAACAGAAATTAAAGCTGTTTCCCCCAAGGAAGCCTGCGAATTCCCACAGAATTGGGATCTCCATTTCCCTGGGTTTCCCCTGAAATTCCCGGCCAGTATTTCCAGCTAAACACTGAAAGCAGATACAAAAGTTCTCCCCACGCTACTGACCCCTGCCAATCACCCTCCCACCTACCCTGCTCCTCAATTCCACAATCCCACAAAACAAGCAACAGGAACACCCGAGCTGCTGCCAGGAAACCAAAACTGCCGCACCAGCCCCAGCCGCACAGTGCTGAGACTACTGCAGAGAGCAGGGTCAGGATTATTGCTCAGACCAACAGCCCTCTGAGGCTGGTGCCATCCTTTTATCCTGCCTTCACTTTCCATACCATGCCTAATGCAATTTGATGCTGCAATAAAAATAGATGGTACTTAACTCCCCCTCCCTAGTCTGATGGGCAGTGGCGGGTAGGGTGCAGAGCCTGTGCTCAACTGCTACTGATGGGCAGGTGCTCCACAGCCTCTGTTTTCAGTTATCATTGTTGTGACCTGCGAGGAAAATAAAACCTCTGGCTCTAAATACACATTTTTGATAATCAAGTTAGCAGCTCCCTCTCCGCCTTTGGTTAAGTCAAAATACACTTAATTATTGAAATTACTGAGAGGAATATATCTATCCAGTCCCCTCATTGTGAGACAATTGTACTGAAAAAGCAGTAGAACATTAAACCGACTGTTTCACAACCCCTGCCAAAAGCCACACATCTCTATCAAACCCATCCAGCGTATCCAGAGATTGACTGACGTGTGTTCTTAAACAAAGCAGGGCACTTACAGGGCCAGAACAGAAAAAGGAGAGATGAGGTGAGCTCTACAGCTTCACACAGTGGTGGGTGTCTCCAGCTATACATGCACGCAATTTTTTTTTTTTTTAAAAGAAAATACCAGGCTTTTGCTTCACCAACAAAAGAAGCTGTTGAAATAGTTTTGTCAGACACAGCTTGTAAGGATAATTATGTGGTGAGAGCTTAGTCATCCATATCACAGGGACAGAAAGGCAGATTCTCTTAAAAATAATGTCAACACCACAAAACTCTAAAGAATATCTAAGTATAAAGCTTTCCAGATTTCAGACATAGCTTAGGTAAGCACTGGGTCTGCGAAGACACAGACTCCTCCGAGACTCCAAACCGGCGCTGTAACTAACCGCTAGAGGGAGCCCATTTTTTCCATAAATCTAATTTTCATAATTGTTTTGTATGCACACATTCTGCAGTCACAAATTAACAAAACAATCACAAAGTGTAAAATATGTAAATTTCTATGTATATTTTAAGTTAAACAGAAATGGAGATACACAGTTCAGGCAGGGCCTCCTCTAACATTCGCACCGATATACTTGCCAGATGGAGGAGAAAGCACAATTCCTTGTGTTTTGCCTCATCAGAAATAGCATTCTAAACCAGGCAGGCTACAAAGGCCATTCCAATCTGCCCCTAACAAATTCATTAGCATAAACGGGTTGATATTGCATTCAGGAGTTCAGCATATAGCAGCTAACCTTGAGAAATCCCGTCTGCCTTGAGTAACTACAAACCAAATGTAACAACCACCCCAAAAAGTGCTGGAGCAGCAGAGTGTCCCCTTTCAATTAAGGGGTAAAGATCTTTCCTTGGAAGCGGAGGAGCCCAAGGCGATTTTATTTTTCATACCACAGATGCAGGTTTGCCCATCTTTGCATTTATGCCTTCTGTACTGTAACTGCCAGGAGTTAAAATGCCCTCCAATACTGGGTTTCATTACCCTCTTCATACTCTAGGAGCCTCGTGAAGTCCCATCCTGTAGCCAGACCTGTTCTCTGCTTAGCTAACACGCCTCCAAATGGCTCTAACACATACACTTGACAATGTTTTCATTACAAAACCAAATTAGGCAGCGTAAAAGCACCAAAAGATTAAAAAAAATTGTTCTGACTCCTTTCAGCTGAGGAACCAGGGAAGCATATGTGTGAGATATTATGACTGGATGGGCAGCAATATGGCCTGGCAAAGTCCAGGTGGCTTTTTTCTGCACCCTCCTCTTCTTTCGCTGCGTTACACCCATCACCCATGTCAACAAGCTCAACCCAGCAGCGAGCCAAGTCTAGGAAGGATTAATCTGGGGAACAAACCAACCAAAGCAAAAGCCTAGCCCAAACAGTGAGCAAGGTCCAAGCACATCCACGTTGATTCACAAATCTCAAGTCTTCTCCAGTACAAGAGAGAACTACCTCTGCTCCAGACACTGGGAAGCAGTCACCCATCCAACATCAGTAATCCTAAGCCACCCCATCAAGTCAGCAGAGAAAGCTGGATATCCTCCCTAAAGCACGGTGTTTTCTGCCACAGGCTCACTGTCTTTCGTCACAAACCACGCTGTGAGCCCAAGAAGGGCAGCCCTCAGTGCAGGCACTAAGCAGCACACCTAGGGCAGGGCACCCCCCCCTTCCTCAGTCACCAGAGTAGGGCACCTGTGATGGGGTGATGGTGGCTGGGTTAGCAAGAACATGAGAAAGTAGGAATTGAGTCTTGCTACCTCCAGAAGACTCGAGAGGAAGCAGAACTGGAAGCTCTCAAACTGCCCATATTTTGTAGCAATCCCAGAAAGGGGGTGCAGGTCATCCAGCTGGTGAGCGGGAACACTCCCCAATACACAGGAAAACTTTGCTCAAGTTAGTACATCTCATAGAAGCAAGTGTCATAACTTTCCCAAACCCGAGGGGTAGGGAGCATTTCCGCCAGTGTTAGAAACTTTCTTCTAGGCAGATCTTCACCCCGAGACTCTGGGTGCACGTCTGTCTGTCAGGATTACTAATATGAGCAGACGCTTCTTTCATGTTTGGGAGTTTTGCCATTGACTTCAAAGTAGTGAGATATAACACCTTGCGTATTCCCTAAACACACTTAATAACAGCACCTGACACATTTAAAGTGCTTAGACATGTTAAAGGCATCGTACAACATCAGCAAAAAAACCAGGAACCCCTGTCTAGGTGGTTCATGGTAAGCCAAGAGTCTATCCCCAAATCAGATGCTTATCTATTAGCCAGCTAATAACTGTGCAACTGCTTCTCTAACTGCTCTGTACAGTCATAAGCAGGGACTACCTTCTGGTGAGCTGTGGAGACTTTATATTACTCATAATCCTCTTAAATCATAACAAAGAATACAGATTAGAAGGTGTAAAGTGTGCAATAACTGTTCTAAAACCAACATAAACACAGCCATCTCAGCCTGAGTCAGAGCCTGCATCATGGGAGCTTACTAAATGCCTTTTGAAGTCAAGTTCTGGGGGTGCAAGCAGCATGTGGTTTGGCTCCTGGTGCCGGGCTGGTGTGACGGCAACGCACACCAAGCAGCGCCTGGAGCCAGTTCAAAGCAGACAGGAGCAAGGTCAGCGTAGCACGGCAGCACTGCTTCAGGGACAAAGCTGTAGAGCTAAGAAACGCATCTTCCCCTTTGCTTCAGGGCAAGCAATGGAAAGAGAAGGAACAGCAAGATCCCCTTGGAGAGGGAGAAAGCGGAGGGCTTTTGCCCCTGGATGCCTCGGAAATAAGACAAAAACATGGTTCTCGGGGTAGCTCTTGAACCTCTCTGACAACATGGAGAAGGCCACCATCAGGAAACCTCAGCACAGGTCCAGCATTTTTTTAACTTAGCCAGAAGTTGTCATATGTTGATGTGTATGCATTTACAGGTGTCAATCAGGTGTAACCTGACAAGGCTCCCATACAGATTACAACCCCCATGGTCAGGAAGCTGAACTAATGCTGTTGAAACCAGCCTTAAGCGATGACTGAATATTTTGACAAAATGTGGAATTATAAACTGCACAATCCTGTACTTACTACATGTGGGGATACTGCAGAAAGGTCTCAAAGACCCTTCTTTTTGGAGACAACAAAACCGGCGCCAACTTCTGCACTAACCTGCACAACTGCTAGAAAGCATGCACGATACACAACACTATACTTTATTAGGAACATTTCTGAGGTTAGTATTAACGTACGTCAATGTTTTCACTGTACTGGGCAAGTACTGCAGCAATAGAAAAGGGCATTCCTGAATATGTATCAGTCAGAAGGTACGCATGAAAATTACTAATGAAAATCATTAAGTCCGTTAGCCATTTTAAATACTGGGCTAATAATATCAGCAGCAGGTTTATGTGTGGAACCTTCTTCCCCCGGGCACTTCATCATATTACTTTCCATGTGGTAGTCCTCAAGTTTTTTTATAGCATTTACCTATAGAGCTTCCCTGTTTACAGTAACAGCTAGAGATGCCCTGTTTGATACTGTAATTTTAGCTACTGTTGCTTAAGGCTGCCAGCACACACGCTCGTAGCAAAAAACAGTAGGAAACAAAACTCCTGGTTCATAGAAATCTTTGTGTCCTCTGTCACTTTTTGGACCTCAACAATTTGTAGGCACAAGATGCTTTTACTTGCTGCTCACCTGTGATACGTGACACTTGTAACTGCAGTTCACGCAATCCTGAATGACTGCCCCTGTAGTACTATCCCTGCACACAATGCTGTAGCCATCTCCACGAGTATTTGTAAACATTTAGTCTTCCAAGAACTTTCCACTTGAAACATGACTGCTAATGTATTCACACTTGTAGTAATTAGATGCAAACTTATAAAAAGCCACTTTCTTGCTCAACTGAATTCCTATTCTATTAATAGTGATGTTCAAATGATTTTGAAATTCCCCACTGTTTAACTTCAAGGACTGCTCATTTTATTTTGGAAATTTACTCTTGGTTGCAACTTGACAAAGAAAGTATTAATTTGTTCACTTTTATAAGACACATATATGTTCAGCCTTTTCCATTCATGGGTCAGATAATGAATTGGTTTCCCTGGAAAACTACACAATGAAATATTCAACATAAGGCATTCTGTAGCTTAGATGTGAACTACAAACTGCAGTTTTACCAGGATGTCCCTGTAGGTTGGCTTTGGCACGTACGCCTGCATGTTTTATGCTTTGTCTGAAGGAGGAAGCTCCCACAAGTGAGGAGAAAGCTCTCGGATATGGGTCACGAGTTGGTGTATCAAAACTTAGAAAAGAATAAAAAAAAAAAAAACAAACAACAAAAACCCAATACCTCAGCACATTTCCCTCAAGCTTTCAGGAAAAAACAGAAAAAGAAAAAAACAAACAGCCCAACATAAACCAGACCTTGAATATTCTTTGGTATTTCAGTGGTCTTCTGCAAAGAGGAGGAAATCAGCCAAGATTTGTCCAAAACCAGAATGAAGGCAAGAGGACACACTCTGATGTAGGTTGCTCAGGTTTCCTCTACGCTTTACAAGCTTGACACTGGGTCATTTTACTCCTGCTTCATTTTTAACAAGTGACAAATGCCATTTATCAGTTTGTTTCGCATCCAAAAGAAGATTAAGAGAAATGAATTCTTCTTTCTGGTAACCTTGTGGCATTTTCCAGCTCCAACACCAAAACCCATTACAGTCTGATCATCCCGATTTCTGAACCGAAACCCTGAAACCGTTCCAATTGCGCTCAAAACAGAAGAAACGAGACAATGAGGAGAAAAAAAAAAAAAAAGAAAGAAAGAAAAAAAAAGACAACCACCACCGAACACTTGGTGCGATCACCCCCTCTCTCCCAGCTTCCTTCGCATCGCCACCGCTGGAGCGAGACCCCTTCCAGCGCGGGCAGCGGCTAGGAGGGGTGCCGCAAGGGGCGAGGGGGTGCTCGGCCCTCGGGGAAACCTCTCGGCTCCGACCTCCCGCCGCCCACGGCCCCAGACAAACTCCAGCGGCGGGTCGG
>NW_010972676.1:2356549-2356931 GCF_000737465.1 Haliaeetus leucocephalus
CCCGCGGCGGCACCCCCCCTCCCTGATGGCGGCAGCCCCGCGGGCTGCTCCGGCCCAGGGGCTCCGCGCTTTCGGCCGCCTTCCCACCGCCCTGCCCCGCTCCGCCGGACTCACCGGAGATCTCGGCCTGGGGCACGCCACTGAGGCTGAAGCCCTTGGCCCCATACAGCTGCCGGACCTCGGCGCAGCTCCTCGCCTTGCTGCCGCTGTCACCGCGAGCCGGGGCGGAGGCGACACACAGCAGCCAAAATCCCCACGGGAAGAAACGCATCCTTCTCCGCTGGCCCCGCCACCTGCCGTGCGAAGGGCAAAGCCAAGGTCCCGCGGCGGGGAGGCGGCCGGGGTCCCCGGGGCGGCGCGGTGCCGTGCCGGGCGGCGCGGG
>NW_010972676.1:2357173-2479835 GCF_000737465.1 Haliaeetus leucocephalus
GGCACGGGCGCGGGCGCTGCGGGGCAGAGCCGGTCTCCCTGCGGGGTCTCCCTGCGGCCCGGCCCCCGGAGCAGCCCGAGGGCGAGGAGCATCGCCGCCCCGCCTCTGCGACGGGAGGTCCCGGTGGCGGCGGCGGCGGCGCGGACAGCCCCTGCCCGGGCAGGTTTCAAGCCGGCCTTGGAGCACGGACGGCTGGGGCGCTCGGGGCGTCGAACGCCGTCCTTCGGGAAGGACGCAGTGAAAACGGGCGTTAAACCCGTCTGTGTCTGCGTCGTGGTGCAGGTGCTGAACCTGAAGACCCTGAGTTTAGTGGGAAAACAACCACACAGAAGACTTGACTTGAAAAAACTCTTGGCCAGACCGGTGAGCAGAAAGCATCTTAATTGAGAGCCTGGGAATCCCACCGAGGTCCTTGGGGAGGCTAAAAGCGCCCCTTCAAGGGCAGATGTGGGAAGAGAGGCGATTTTCAACTACAGATTCTCAGCTTTGGAGTTCAGTTCCTACAGCAGCCCGCCGGCTCCTGAAACTGGTGCTCTGCAGCTCCGCCAGCCATGTTTTAGACGGCTTCCCACAGAACTGAGGCATCTGTGATCACCTGTGTGTCAAGATAATGCCCGTGTGTTTCCCCCCAAATGAGCTGGCAGGCCTTTGGCCAGTATCTGACACGTTTCACAACAGATAGAGGACCCAAAGATCACTCCTCTGAGTCTTCTGGGAGCGGTTGTTTTCTATGGAAAAAGGAGAGGGAATCTGCCCCTGCCTCAGCTGCAGCACCTGTGTGAGCTTATACCTTACTAGACATGAGAAATCCCACACAGAAACACCACTGCCACCACAGTCTCCCCCCAAAAAAACCCAGCAAAATTTATCAGAGATTGTGTCTTTTGGACTAGTCACTCAGACATGCAAAAAACCATGGGAAAGTTGGGTCGTTCATCTTGCTGCTTCAGAACTGCTTGCTCTCCTGAAGAATGAGTAAGGGAGAAGTTAAGTGACGGCATGGAAAGAGCCCGAGGGAGGGGAACTATGGCAGTAGGGAAGAGAAAAGATGCTGCTTTCCTATGAAATCGCTTAATGACTTCCTATTAAATCTTCCTAATTAAATTCATCTATGAGATACGACAAAGCAGATTAAGAGGATCTAAGTGCAAAGACAGGGAGAATTTTGTAATGAAGATCATGGCTACGGTGACACATCATAACCACCAAAAGTTAAAAACTGTGAGTCAGATACCACCCCAAATCTTAATTCTTTTACAGATGACATTGTGCCTTTTGGCACAGTTTAGAAACCCAAGGCTTACAGACTCCCAAAAACTTGGTACACCTCAGCTTGGAGCTTGCTTTGCGGGCTTTCTGGAGCATGGAAATAGGTCTTCTTCCTGGAAATATTTGGGAAAAAACCTGCCATGGATAATGTAAAGTCTGACCTACCCTGTTTTTAAATGGGATCTCGTTTATGAATGCAAGAGTACCGCACACATAACAGGTTACCAAGCACGTTATGTGGCACAAGGCTATTCCAGCCCTTACTCCTGAGTATTTATTCTAATTTTATAGCCATAACCCTTTCCCCACCCCAGGCTTTGAACACATCACTTGGAGACCTATGTCAGAGAGCTCATCTAATTAATCCAACTACAGTAACAGCAGAAAACAAGCACTAGAGGAATCCATACATATATTGCCAGGACTACAGGAACGCTAGGATCTTGGTTCCTCCTCCTCCTGAAGAAATCAAAGAGGGAAAATCAAATACTTACAGACACACAGTTAATGAACTCCAGGAATGCAAACTCCAAAGAGACAAAGTACTTGACAGAGAAGAAAGGCAGAGTCATAAACCTCTTATCTGGTCTGGCTGCTACAGAATGACTCGGGATGGCACAGGGGACCAAAGTAGTTTTCTCTTTTCCTTCTCAAAGCCTGGGGTTGGATACTTGTGGCTGTTGTACATCGAGGGCTTGCTTCCAGCTCTGCCTGAAGCGACCTTGGGGAAGCTCTGTGTGAGCCATGGCTGCACCCCAGGGTTGCAGCACGAAGCCCTCCACAGTCATACAGCTGCTGAAGTGCACTGAAATACTAACTGCTGACAGGGAAAGAACTGAGACTGAAACCCTTGGGTTTTGGCCTTGGAACCATCCCCTGAGCTGTAGATAATTTCACAGACTGAGGTATTTCCCTTCTTCATATACATCTCACTTCCCCAAACTGGGTGACAACAGTGCCTGCGGCAGGGACTAGAGTCATGTCATTCCTGATAAAACCCTGAGAGACTGCAGCATGCACTCTGTGCTCTGCTATTCCCATGGTGAAACATGAGGCTACCAACTGCCAGCACAGTTCACACTGCTAGCTCCCAAGGCCACGTCAGGAGGTAGAACTGAAGTACAAGGTCTGCCACAAACCTCCGTGATTAAGTGACCATCATCAGGTCACTTACCTCCTAAATAGGGATAAGAGCACTTCTTATCTGACTGCCTGCGAGATGCTCACCTACTATCATAATGAGAAGCTTGTAAGATGACAAATTAAAAATAAACCTGAGCTGATACAAGCTCTTCAACAGAGAAGCTAGCTGCAAGTCTATACAGGATCTAATCCTGAGCAAACAAATCTTAAATTATGAGGCACATTTACTAATTTTGCTGTTAAGTTTGTATACACACGCAGGATTTGAGCTAGGTACATTTTAAGCAAATTGAAATAAACATCTTCAAAGTATCATGATGAAAGTGTGTTTTTGGCACCCATTATAAATTTGATGTCTCCTGTGTATATTTGAGAACCAGATCCACTTTCTGAACTTTCTTAGTTAAAAGAATGGAGCTTGGCAAAAAGCGAACAAAAGATTGTCCAACGACAGGCAGAAAGAGCTAGAATTGGGGAAGATAAGAAAAAGTACGGTAAAACACAAAGATGAGTGGACAAAATGCACAGGAGAAAAGCACACAGCCAGCCAGCAAGACTGCCAGAGGAAGACAGAAAATCCATCCTGCTGTGGAGATCACCTCTTGACAGTCCTGACAAAAAGCACTGCCCACTGAAAAGCTGATCCAAGTGTTACAAAGAAGCAAGAATGGTGAAGAAGAGCCAAATCATCTGGCACAAGTGAGGAAAGCTACCCTTTTAAAAAAAAAAAAGCGAACAGAGGCTTTGTGCAACCTTGACTTTCACAGGTATGTCTTGTTTCTCTAGCACTTTCCAAGTTTCGCAACGCAGTGGACATGCCTCTCTCTTTCATATCGATGCAAATCAAGAATTGTACAGGCAGCAACACAATTACGCCCACCAGACCTGCAGCTGGTTCCAAAATGAAACCTCTGCTGAGTTACAGCAACCTGGAGTCTGACAGCAAAACAAGAGCAGGGAAAACCCCAGATAACCTTATCAAATTGCCACATAAAAGAATAGAGCATTCCCTCTTGAATTCAGTGGTGTTTCTACCTTTTTCCCTATGCATCAAGTACAGAGCTGGCACAGAATGGGGAGTGGGGAGGGAAAGGAGATGGGCAAAGCATAAGTGGGCTACAACTTCCTCCCTCTCACCAATGTCATGTAATGAAACCCTCGGCACCTTTCCCTTAGCCAGTTTTATGCTACTTTTGATTCTCTGGAAACATCAGAAAATCTGGCACCTTTAGATTAAAAATCTTCATCAAAGTAGGACTATCTCAGTACCTTTTCTGCCCGTTTCTTTTAATCTGAGCTATATCTGTCTCCTGCAGGATTCATGAAAGCTCTCTGCCTGCTCCCTGCACCCCCAACATTGACTGGTGTTTAGCAGAAGCTAGAGGTGTATTTTGCTGAATCAACTCTAATTAAGTTATTTAGAGGATTTTCTAGATTACACCTTGCTATCTACAGCTGCTTACTTCTTCACTGGATCTTCCTTCATTAGAAATCTGGCACCTCTTCCTCCCCTCTGCACACATTCCCCCATGAAGCTTTTCTGACATGCAGGAAGCACATGTCTGGTTGTTTTGGTCACCAGAAGTATCAGATTGGTCCCTTTGAATTGCTGGGACATTTATGTACAACTGACAAATCCAGCTTGATCTCAGTTGACTTTGTAAGAAGCCATTTGCCTTACAGAAATGCTAAGACTTGGGATTTGTGTGTCCAGATTAATTAATCAAGAATAGTGTTCAATAGATGTACAGAGTTGGGGATCCTTCCCAGGTCGTGAGGGAGCCAGATTCAGGCCCCAGGGCAAGGACGATCACAATTCTGGCTGTTGAGGAAAAGGTGAAGGGGGGGTGGGGGGGGTGGTCCACTGAGGACAAGTGCAGCAGTGTATGCCAAGGCTCGGCCAACCTGCTGTTTGACCCTTCGGTGGAACAGACCAATTCCCTTTAAATGCAATGCTTAATTCCCCTGTGTGTAGCTAATACTCTGCAGAGGGAGATTATGAACAACTAAATAATTTCAGACAGAGAATAAGGCTAATGCAGGTAATTGCCACTCTGTGCTATATTTTGAATTGAACAACCCAATTTTACAGCAGTGACTTAAAGGAATGTGTTGCTTTAATGACCTCTTACAAATGACTCCACCCTGCAGGACTGTACTTGTATTATATATGAGTCAGAGATTTCCCAGTAGAAAGAAGTCTTAAAGGCCAATAAATAAATAAATAAATACCATAAACTCATTAGAGAAACTGCTGCTAACTGGGTCTGCCCCAGGAAGTACATTTCATACTTTCTGGATACGACTTTCAATAAAGCTTTGCCCGCTCCCAGCTCCCCAAAACATATGCAACAATGAACAAAGAATACAGACACAGCACTGAATCTGGTTTATGTTTGATAAGCAGAGCTTAGCTCAATAGTATGAAATGGCTCAAAATTGGCCCCAAAATTACTCGGTTAGAAATGTGTCATTTCAACATGCCACGACAGTGATATGGAGATTTCTCCCACTTCCTACTAAAGTTGCAATCGGATGACTTCCTCTTATCATTCAAGAGGTTGTATCTGGAAGTTGCCTGTTTTTGAAAGGGATTTTTCAAGTAAAAATCTCCCCTCATTCTCACTGTCATCTGTCTCTGGGCATTGGCTTAAGAGAAATGCCTGTAGGAACACGCTCTATGAATGCTAGCTCAACAGCGCGTTCTTGAGCACTGGTCCAAGGCAGTGGGACAGACATCCTAGACTTCTGTGAGAAAAAAAAGTTACAGCCATGAAGGAAGAAACGTGTGGAGTCACAATACAGGCATCTGGCAATGCTAATGGAACTTCTCAGCTGACACTTTATCCTCAGCTGTTGCTACATTAAACACTACAGACTAAAGCACTTAGATGAATTAATACAATTATTTTGTGTTCTGCTCAAGTGTTTATTTTTTTCCCTCACATCCAGTTAGGTACAACATAACCTGTTTTTCTAGAGAAACTGACTATGAGGAAACACTGACCACATTGTACTGAAAAGCACCGAACACCTCAGGTTGTGAGCAGAGGCTCTCACACTCCAGGTTTTGTCTGTGCTAAAGAAAATAGCCAGTGCTGAGCGGGTGTCAGCCAGAGGTGCAGGTAAACGAGCGTTAAACACCAGCTAGCTGGCAGGACAGCTAGCAGCAAACGTTCAGCAGCCTTTCACCCACGGGGGAGAAAACCTGACTTTGAGTTTGGAAATGCGTCCTTCCGTGCCTTTTTCTCTGCTTTGTTAGTCAGATAATTACTAGGTGACACACATTTTTTGATGTGTGCCAGCTTCACTTCTGATGTAACTGTACACATGAGTAGAGTTACAGCTGGAATGGATTTGGGCCAGCGTGTTTTTCATTTTAAGATCTATGCATTTTGCAACACAAAGACAGTGTATGAATCCACTATGGCAACATAACTGTAAAGTGCTCAAAGGCCAAGCCCTCAGAGGATACTGTGATGCCAGTGAAGGTACCCCAGTTTATCCTGGCTGAGGATTAAGCAGCCTTATAACCCAACATTCATCGTGTAATGCTACTGTCTCTCCGGGTACTGTTTCTTTGGTCAGGACCACATAAACATCCAGTGTTGGATTTTTCAAGATGCCGGACAATGCAAACCCATCTTCTTAAGATTAAAAATAGAGCTCTTAATCTGATCTCATTTCCTCAACCTGCTAGAAACCAGAGAGAATCAATACGAGGAGGTGCAGAGACACTGGGTTTTAGAAATGGTAGAACTCAACAGGACACTTAGTTCTTTCTTAAAGGGTTTTCTGTTGGTTGGTTGGTTTGTTTTTACAGTGCTACTTCTGAGCATAGCCTTGAAAATGAATTGTTTGTAATAGCTATGTATTTTTACATCACATGTATAGTTTTGCCTTAGGCAGGACTTTTCTTCTGTGACTAAAGGAGCAAAGCTTAGTTCCTTTGCCTCTATTGTAGCAGATGTCAGGGACACTGCTTTTTAAAGCATTTTGAATAGAAGTTGGTGGACTGGGGGACCCTGGATCACACTTTCATATCTTCTTGCTGCTTTACAAAAGCTAAGCAGTTAGGTGCAGTGACTCACTCACACTGACATTTTTGGGAGAGAATGATGCCTTTTATAATAACATTGATATTCCTCCATTGATGTCTCAACACTGGCTAATTTAGAAAAGAAACATATAGTGCAAGGTTGAAAGGTCACAGGCCAGCCAAAGAACTCGTGAGATCATGGGACCATGAAAGAGGCTCTGGCTTTAAAATAAAATAGCTTTTTTTCTTTTTGTTTCTTTTTTTAAGGAACAGACAAACTTTTCTGAAAGGCTAGGAATTTAATCTGAACTCTTCTTGCACATACTGTATAAATAAAAACTACACTGCAGACCTACTTGGGGGGGGGTTCAGTAGAGTTTATATCCAGAGGTCACTTTAATCTATATTGAGTAGAGAGGGAGAAGGAAGGACACACATTTACTTTTAGAAAGCTGCCAGACCTCTTTAAGCTCTGATGTTACCATTGTGAAGCCAACACCCTTCTTAGATTATTCTCCCCACAGTCTGCAATGGCTCTGCAGTCTAGTGAGTGTGAAATTAAATTATGAAATATTGGATTATTTGTGGCTGTTGTGTTCTGCTCTATCCACGCTGTTCTTTTCCTTTTCCCAGTCTCCTGATTTTTCCCTGTCAGAGCTAAAGGAAAATATCTTTTTAAAAAAAGCTTACAATATAATAAATTTACTTCCATGGTGTTCTCTAGACTGATTGCACCCTCAACAGATTTTAACACAGATTCAGGTTGGAGACTAAAATCAGGGCCAGATTTTCTGGCTTTGAGTCCTTTCAATGACTGCTAACCCACAAAGTATGCGCTTTTTTTTTTTTTTCCCCCCCAAAGGAGGAATCTATTAGTTTCTTCCCAATATTAGGTGTACATAAAACTGATTACAGTCTGGTGAAGACTATCTTTCAGATTCCAAATGAAACACAGCATCCTTTACTTGATAAAGGAACCTGAAAATGTTAATGTTGGATTTAGAAATGGATTTGCAAAACCACAAGGGGCCTAATGTGCTGTGTTCCCTCTTCCCTCCAGTGAAGCAGCAGCTAACAAATATTATTTGTAGATGCAATATATATAAACGATATATCTTTACTATGAGAATTTGTTATTAAACCAAAGCAATTTGGCACCAAGTGCCTTTATACTATAGCTGCTCAAACTGAAAAAGACAAAGTGGTTTCCTAATGCAACATGCAATTGATAAGAGAAGAAATTATTCTTTCATAGCTCATGTCTTCAGAATTTAGGAAAATAAAGACTAGCTCCTACAATGAAGCACTGTACTTTAGCCTTGCTGTCATCCCAAATTTTCATAATAAAATGCTGCATTTCTGTGCTTTCTTAGCTCTTGTTTTTGTAACATTAACAAGGTTCATAAACTCTAAGGTATAAGGCACCTGTAAAGCTTACTGACCAGTGAGAAGAATTTACTCTTGGGACACTGTTGTTGTTTAACTCCAGCTGTCAACTAAGCACCATGCAGCTGCTCCTTCACTCCCCCCTGCCCAGTGGGACGGGGGAGGAATCAAAAAAAAAAAAAAGTAAAACTCACGGGTTGGGATAAAGACAGTTTAACAGGACAGAAAAGGAAGGGAAATAATAATACTAACAGTAATAATAATTATTATTACTATTATTAATATACAAAAAAAGTGATGCACAGTACAATTGCTCACCACCCATTGTCTGGTGCCCAGCCAACCCCTGAGCCGCAGTACCCCCCGGCCAACTGTCCCCAGTTTATATGCTGGGCATGACATCATATGGTATGGAATACCCCTTTGACTCATTTGGGTCAGCTGTTCTTGCTGTGTTCCCCTCACAGTTTCTTGTGCGCTCCCACTCTCCGCTGGCAGGGCAGCGTGAGAAGCTGAAAACTTCTTGACTTAGTATAAAAAGCGCTTAGCAACAACTAAAAACATCAGTGTGTTATCAACATTATTCTTATACTAAATCCAAAACACAGCACTATACCAGCTACTAGGAAGAAAATTAATTTTATTCCAGCTGAAACCAGGACAGACAGATTCAAAAACACTATCAGAAACTGCATGAATTTGCTTAACCAAATGAGGACTTGTACTGGATACCAGTGTATCCATAGAGTTCTTGCTTAGAAGGAGACTGATCCAGTGTCAAAGGAGAGAGCTATTTGCAATCTCTGACTACCTGTCCTTCCTAACTGCAGCCTGGTGGAAACAGGAGACTCTTTCCTGACTCTCTTGACATATAAACACACAATAGTCTCAATTAAGAAGCTCGTAAAGTACTTGCCTGTATGAAATTGTAACCTGCCTTCCACTATGACATCCTGTTGCAGGTTAACCCTAATAGGCAGCTAAGCTCCACAGTGCCGCAAGACCAGTTCACAGCCATAAGTACTCACTCTTTTTCCAAAGAGAATGCTGTAATCCATTTGAAACTTAGAATAGAGTTCAGGGCTCTTTTAGCATGTCCTTCTCACTGTGCCCCCCCCCCCCAATATTTCAGGGTTATTTGAATTAGTTACTTGCACAAAGAGTTTGGCAAAAAAAATTAACCCCGAACGATTCCAGTCCATGCAGCATCCATCATGAAAATAATTCTAAAAGATCTCCATTTTCACTCCAATGGTCCTCCGCTACATGAATGAGTGTGGTGATGACCCTGCAGTGAGCCCTTAAGTCCTTATACATGCTATGGGCTCTATTAGTGAGTCTATGTTGCTAGCATCAGCCTCATAGCTCAAGTTCAATTACAAAAGCAAGTACCAGAATTTAGAGTTGTTCACTTAACAGCTGCTGTTGCTCCCACGTCCTCAAGGGAAGCAAAAGTTGACCCATCTATGGCTGCCATTGGATTGATGGGTCACAAGGTGAAAACACTGTGCAGTGTGCCCACAATGGCCGTCTTGGGTATCAAAGCACAGCAGTATCTGTAAGTCCTTATAAATTATACCAGTATACTATCTAACCTTCTTATGTAGGCTTAGACAATTTCCTCCCTCCTCCCATTGCTCATTTTGTACAACTCACAAATATCTGTTTCATACAAACAAGAAAAATGAGCTGGCAAATACCCTGCCCATAACTCAATTTTAAGGCAAAGAAATACAATTTTCCCCAAATCTTTCCTTCCTAATGTTTTGTGAAATGAACTGTTCAAAACTATCTATTGAGAAGGAGCTGAAAATCCTTCCCTCCAAAAAGTAGCATAATAAATGTACTCTTCACTCCTCAAGAGATGCAGCATAGCACACAAGAGAAAGTCCTCTTTTTCTCCATTTAGGGTTTTTGATTAAGTGTTCTGTTCATATGGATTTGAAAGTTTTGATGTCATCCTTTTAACTGTTGCTTTTGTGTATGAAAAGCAAAATTGGAGATAGCCATATGCAGAGAAAAACTGCGAAATTATCTTTGTTAGCTCAGTGGGGATGGCTGGAATCTCTTTTCTCAGACAAACTCCCCTTAACATCAGTGGGAATTTTACATAGCTATTAAGCACAGATACCACTCTTGGCTGGAGAGAGTGTCAGTGTGGAAGCACTGCTATGTGCTCTTCCCTATAAATCCACTAGTGGCCATTGTCAGAGACAGCCCTTTGGTCTGACCCGTTCTCATGTACACTTTACAGAGTCTCAATTTACTAATTGGGTTATCTGACACCATTTAAAGTTACAGTTACATAAACAACAGCATTAAGAACTCAGGTGACTCCCAGTGAGGCTCTTTGTGCACTTAAGTGCCTCAGCAGCAGCACATTGGTTTCCCAGGATCAAGCTGCTTAGCTCCAGGGAGCCTACATGCGTGGGGAGTCTCAGCTCTCACGGCAGTCCAGAGGAGAGAAGTATGCTTGTGTGATGTGATACCTACGAATACATTTGGGGCCATAACGGACACAAAAAAAACCTCTGAGGTATCTTAATGTCTTTGGTGTGGTTCCCCTTCCCAAATTGATATTTGTTTGCATGACATACATATAATAAAGCCAGCAAAGAACACAAGTTACAGATATCCAAGGAAGTTCATAAGAACAGTTAATTCATCCATCGTGATGGTACCCCTTAGCATGTTTGTGCAAACCCTCCAATAACACTGTGTATTATCTTTCTTTTTTCCCATACTCCATGACTCTCCCTGCTTTCCCTGCCTGCTGGTTTTGTTCTTTACTCAGCTAGAGAGGCTGCTGTTAGGATGCTCTTTCTCCTGTTTAGGCAGATTGCTTTGCCTTTCTAATGCTCCTTCTAATCCTGCAAGTCCAGGGAGCAGGAAGCTCAGAAAGGAACTGAACTCGCATCTTCCTAAGAGCAATCACAAAAACTGAGGTGGATGAGCTTTTGCTTGCCTTATTTTGTATTCACTCAGCAGTGACCCACAGCCACGAAGAGGTTTTGTTTGTGTGCAATAATCGAGCACGTCAGGAACTCACCTCAGAACTTGCTATGCAGCGCTGCTTGTAGCCATAGCTCTGACTCAATGATTCATCAATTCATTTGATTGATAGGGTTGACAGAAGGTCTTAAAGGGGCCCTCCTGAAAATCAAAATCAAAAGAAAATAAACCCAGGTATGAAGGTGCCCTATATCTTTCTAAAGCTTCTCTTAGTTGGGAACTAAGCTCATCTGCTTTTAATTTCATACAATGAGAAAGTACAGACTTACCTTAGTAAGAACATGGCAAATGTTAATTAAGTACTAGAAAGTAAAAAAAAAAAAGATAATAGCTACCAGGGAGGATAAGTCTGAGAGTTTGGGGTTTAGACTGTATGAGGCTGAAAAACTAATAATAACCAGAAAGCATGGAAATTAAAAGCAGTACTTGTTAATTAGAGAATATTGAGAGCAACAGGATAACGAGAAATGTCTGCTTTTCACCTGTGACAACAGAAACAGCTCCTTCCTAGAATTAAGTCTCTGGTCTTTCTGTACATGGTCCTGTTAGAGTGGGGTACTAACAACATCACTATGTTAGATCACCTAGTTTATCATATGCAAGCATCGGACTGTGCCTTAATGTACTGAGGGTTCTCCCCTAAACCATGTGGTGGTTTTAAGCTGACCTCATGGAGCTGAAATACCCGTTTCTAAGAAACTCTCTCATGGAAAAAGTGGACATTCTATCATTATTGTTCCTACACTGGCAGAATTTCAATGGGGACACCTGACTGACTTACTGTATCTGTGGCTTCCTTTCCAGCTGAGCTAAAGCAGTTAACAGCAACTGAGGATCTGCATCATGCTTCTGGTTTCAGGCAGAAACCTATTTTATTAGGAGGACAGAGACAAACAAACTATAAATAAAACTGCATAAGGGCTTTACAAATCAGTGTTTTAAAAACTTAACTTTTCATCAATCTATCTGCTGCTCTGCTCTCTGTGATGCCACTTTATCTCAGCAGAGACACAGGCAGCCTGTATTCTTTTAACCTCGGCAGGCTGTCACTGGTCTTTGATATAGCAGCTGTCTCACAGCTACCACTAGATTTCAATTAAACCAGGCTATATTTAGGGTGAAAATAGGGCTATTTTAAACTGCCATACCTGCCAACTTTTATTCACTCTCAGCAGTAGTTATTTTATTTGATGTTCCTGGCTTTAAGCTGTACCATCCATAAAATTAAAAAGATACCGGAAACTGTGATGTATTTTACATTCACACCACCAAAAATCTATCATTAAAAGCAGCAATTCTCCAGAGAAGAACACACTTAAAGATGATAAATAATAAAATGCTTTTTACGCATAGCCAGGGTTGCTAGCACAGACTTGCCATGGTGGGGCAATACAAATGATTCTCTGGTGCCAAAGAGAATTAAACTCAATACATTTTTCACTGATCGCAGGGGTCTGTTGCTAACACTGTTAGTGCTTCCGCGGAAAGAAATGGCGTGTGGCACGTCAGTGTAACACTTTCATGTTGTCCAACACAATGTGCTTGTCTTAGGGACAGATTATGTGATTTGTGGTAAAATAGTTACGTCTCCTTGCATTTTCACTTCAGACGGTCATCCCTTTCCTCCTTCTCTATCAATATTGCATTGTTCATATTTCATCAGCAGATAACACATGAAAGCCCCATTAATGGACTGACCGCAACCCCCATACCCCTCCGTTATGGTGGGGGACACTTTCCAAAATACTGTAATGCTCAACCTGTGGTCAGCATGGTCCACCGTCATAAAAATTCTATGTACACTCCTATGTAAATGCATGCATGCACAGACACACACTGTGACACTAACCTGGCTTTAAGAGTGCATCTCTGTTCTAAAACATGTGAAGAACCCATATTTTTAAATAATGCAATTACCTGCATGAAAATGATGGTGCCCATTTTTACGTGAATGAGAAAGAAAATCTTATTTGAGTCATCTAAAATTTAATAGGCTACGAACATAGCTAAAGCAGAAGATAACTCTCTCATGCAAAAGCCTGCTCATAAAGTCTGTAATTACACTTGCTGCCTTTTGGTTGAAGGCATGGACTTTATTAAGTGCAAGAGCTGTTTTTCTGCAAGAAAGCTTATTGGAGAGTGAATTAAAACAAGCATGATCGCATCCTGACATGCATAAAATGCTGACTGTCTCACTTGCCTTATATGCCAAGTGCTTACGCTTGCAAGGTATTTGGAGCTGTCAACGCCAGCTGAACTCGGCGAGACAGAGAGGTGCTCAGCACATCTTAAAAAACCCTTGGCATCGGGAGCAGGCCTCAGACACACTTGAAGTTTGCCAATAAAATGTACCACAGGAACGATGGCAATTAAAGAGCAACTATTTGTGTGAGCATTACTGGAACTCCATACCATCCTTCAGAGAAAGGACGCTGGCAAGACAGAGGGGGGGGTTGCAAAAGAGCTACAGCTGTGGCTTGAAGACTGCAAACCTACCTGTCACTGAGAGACTAAATAAAGTGTACCTGTTTGGCTCATTACATGCAAAATACAACATGAAAACAACACTGTTTAAAGGGTCAGAGACACTCAAAAATAGGAATGCCAGAATGGTTACACCTATAACCTATGCAATATGTTCTGCCATAGCCTTTAGGTATGTATGTTTGGGTGTATTAATCATCTGCTTCAGCTGGGACATAAAATGGACAGTGCATACGCTTTGGGTAGTTATTCAATGTTTTGGTTTAACCTTGCTGTTCTCAGCAAGACCCGAAACACTGCTTTGTTTGCTGTATTTTAACCAAGCCCAGCTTTGAAGGCAGAACAATTAATTTTTATTTTTTTTTTTTAAATGGCAAGATGGTATCAGAGCACTTCAAAACATCACAGAATTTATTTCCACAACAAAAGATACACCTTCCCAAATGCTTGCCAAGGCTGCTTTTTTTTTTAACCCATTAAAAACAAACCAACCAACCAAAAGATGTGCTTCCCTCTGCTTATTCTTGCACATGACCGAATCACTTTGGCTGAAACTTAAAAAAAAAAAACAAACAAAGAAGTTGTAAGCAGTCATTTAGCTTGCAAAAGAACCCTGACTGGAAAATCAACTTAACTGGTTCCGGTTTGGCAAAATGATAAGCAATTGGGGAAAAAAAAGAATCCTACAGTGAGAAGCATCAGGCAACCATTATATATCCCCAAGACTGTTAGAAGAGTGAGTTTAGTGCTGAGTGTGTATGTGTAGAGGGAATTTCTCAAAGCAAAGATCTTCATTACCTGGGAGATAAAGGCATAACAAAAACCTTTGAATGGGAGCAATTCAGATGAGATGAGATACTTCTTTTTTAACCACCAGGGAAGTAGATATGAAAGCAGCCCATTCAGGAATATGTTACAATTTCCATTTCTTGAAGTTTTAAAATCCCTAGCAGACACACATCTAAAAATATGTTGGCTCTAACAGATGCTGGGAGATCAATGCCAGAATCTTCCACTGCAGTGGCCAGAGCTGTGGAGGATAGTGGGCTACAGAATCCCTTCTGCCCCCAAATGCTACTCTTTCCACAGTGAACATGCTGAATAACCACCACTGTCTTTTCAAGTGGATGAGATTTTTTTCTGAAACGTATGGCTACTGCTTTTTGAGTAGTCAGAGGTCTAACTTTTTTCCCCTTTTACTATGTACACCGAACCTCTCCTTTACTAGGAGCAATGCTGTGACGGCGGCTGATCCACACAAGAAATGGTTGCAGCAGAAGATTGCCTATGGAGGTTTCAGAACAGTTGTAGTGATTATGAGCTTAGTACGTGCTTAAACCATGTACTCAAAACTCACTCCCTGCTTCCCAAAATTTTGTCTGTGTCTCTGGAATCACAGACAGACACACAGCAGTTATTCTGCAAAACCTCATGGCTTCCCACAGCTCCTGCTCTAGTATTAACCAGCACAGCTGACTGGAAATTTGTAATCTGTCTTTCAGTTTGATTACCATCATTTCTGCCTCTTCCAGCTTCCTTTTGCTGGAGTTTAGGACCATCTCTGATCTTTTACTTTGTTTGGCAATATTTACAGATTCTTCACCTTTTGCTATAATTTAGAACCTTTCTGATGTCTCAGAGCTTGTGCAGTTTTTAACTGCACATCTAAAATATATCTTTAATACCTTGTTGGGTTTTCAGTGCTCTTGAGCTCCAAGGCCTTCACGTTTCTCCAACCACTCTTTCTCAATTTATTCCACCTCTGATCCCTGTGTGCTGGTTGCCAGTTTTTCCCCTTGCTCCTTATTGTGAAACTGACAAGGACCACAGCAAAACTGACATGGCAAAGCACAGAGATCCTGCGAGAATGGCTAAAAATTGACAAGTGACAGCGGAACAAGTGGCAGTGACCAAGTTTTGACCCTGAGATCTGATTTCACATTTAATGTTCCTTGAGATGATGTAGGAGTAAACAGGTATTTTGGTTTTCCTCCTTTTTGTGATCTCTGTTATAGAAATATGACTAGTTTAGACTCCTTGCTTAGACGAACCTCAGTTTTGCTGGGATTATTCGATAGACCCTAGACTCGCTCTTATTTCCTAGAGCCAGAGCAACAGATACATGATTGGTGGGACTTTGAGGAATGCCAGTGGGCCAGAGAAAATCTGACTTGATGTGATGGTAATGAGAGACCAGGCAGAGACAGCGGAAGATCAGTTTTGCTGGCCTGTTGGAGGCTCATTAGTGTGTCAGGAACAGTTTGAGGCACTGGCACCAAGCCCCCCCCCCCCTCGGCATGGTGGGCTGTCAGAGTGACAGGGCTGGGGGGCTCGTTGGGGCAGCTCCCTCAGTGCAGAGGAATCTGACTATAGAGACAGCTCAGGGCCCAAGCTCCTTGTGCTCTACCTGCCTGGGGACACCTGCACAAATGCAGAGAGGACCTATTTTTGTCACTGTATATAAATAGTAAGCCACCCACTGTAGGCACTTTTTGTTCTTCCCTACACCAGCCCAACTCATAACACTTCCACAGCAGTCTAACCTTAAATCTCAATTCACTCCCAGATCTCAAGGGAGAGGGAGCTCTGTGAGGACTCCAGGACATGGGTCATGAAATTAGCATTTTTGTCTCATTAGCTTTTGAAAGCAGCAGTTACAGCACAAGGGACTTGGCCCGGTGATGTACGTACATATGCACAGCATGCTTCTACTAAACCCGTTAGAGCACCGCATCTGCCTAGAGTACATTTTTCTGGCCAGAACCCATATTAATCTCTGCTGTGTCCCAAATCCAAAATCTGATTTTTACACCTACTGTTCCAGGAGATGCTGCATGAATAAAGGGATATGTCATTCTCGCTCCTTTTGCAGATGGAGCCACTCTGGGTTCTTCTCCAGTGCTGCAGGACCCACAGGTGAGTTTGGGGATGATGTGGGCACCGAGGGGACAGCAGAAGCCCAAGAGCACTGGTGGGGGTAAGGATGGATAGGCAGTGAGACAAAAGGAACACGGAAGGCAACAGCAGTAGTTTCAGGGTGAGGAAGATGAATGGGTGTGCTACCTAGAAGGCTACAGGAATGAAGATCAGCTATGAGAAGTTCAACTGTTACCGCACCGAGTTGCACACATACATACATATGTGTGCATTCAGAAGTCTCTTAGCCATGTCTGCACTTTCATAAATGGCACATATGGACGTGGAGACTGATGCAAAGAGATAATACTGCAAGCTATGCTTGCATTAGGGCTAAAAGTTTAAGCACAAGTTCCCAAAATGAATGTCCAGTTTATAAAACTCTTTCATCTGGATGTTAATTTGGCAATAAGAAAGAGATTTTGTGTCAGCTTGTAAAGCTAGCATCACCTCTGCTAGCCAATGTGAATGGCAGCATGCTGCAACTGCACTCACCAAGTATGTGTAAATATAGTGGATACATTTGTTGCTGTTGTTACGGGGTATTGAACTTCCACCCATATTTTGGATGGAGATCACTCCCTCCAGATTCTAAGTGCGTAGGGCAATGTCAGAAGAAAAGCTGGTAGCTAATGCCCTTAATGTAGGCCCCGCTTTCCATAGAAGGTTGGAGCAGATGAGGTGCCTTCCAATCTAGTCTTTTCTATGACTGTGTAAAAAAGGAAAGGATCAAGATTTTAAGTTATTTCTGGGAAACCGTGTAGAAAAAAAAATGTGCAGAACACACAGTTCTGGATAAATCCAGTGAAAAAAAGACCAAACTACCTTGTTCTGCTAATGCTGAAGTTTCTAAACAGTTACAAAATTTGATTAACACATCTAATAGGACAGACAGTACCTAACAGCTGTCAGTAATTTTTAGCCTATGGCTGGCTTGTTTATCCTGAAAAGATTAAAGAAGCTGCAAATGTACTTCACAGTGCAGACAAGGAACTAAATAAGATTATTAGCCTTTATGAGAATGAATACTTCACCAATAAAAATGAGATGGGAGAGCTCAACTCTATTTCTTGAACAAAAAGAAGTCACTGTTCTTCATAAACTTAATATTTCACAAATGCCGAGATTATGTATCTTGGGAAGAACCATGCGATCTAGTTAGCATCACAGAAACTGTATTTCCCAGACAGTCATAGATACTGTCTGTGATGCAATATATGAGAAGTTGGCATGCATGCACGTTTTGCCAGGAGATGCAGAAACACCATTCACAGGAGCTGTCTATGCTTAACCATTTCTTAAATTATGGTACAGAGAACAGAAGTTATTCTCAGGAACCAATTTGCATTGTTTTGCATAGTGGATATCTGTCATTAATCTGATGGCAACATTTGGGGCTGTCTATTTTACTACTACTCTGATTGTTAGGAGTAAGATTGCCATTTAGAAGTTTACTTCTAAATGTTGGTATATGCTGAATCCCATGCTCTGAGGAAGATTTATGCCGAGATTTTGTGCCAGACAGTAAGAAATACTGTATTCCCCCTACAGCCAGGAGAAGCCAGAGCAAAGAGATGGAAATGGATGGAAAACAGTCAGCAGGGAATCTAAATGATTAATGGATAGATGGCTTTGCCAGGCAGTACCATACTAAAGGTTAAGCCTAGTTTTAAATGAGAGACTACACATTTAAAGCACCTCCCTCTACTTAAAGCTTATTATGGAGATCTACAAAGTCAGTGGATTGCCTTTCAATTACATCTTGGAGACTGCAACCATCCCAGAGTTGGGGTCTTTCCTCTTCTAAGTATTTGCACAGCATGCAGGACCAGAAGAACTATCTTTATTGGGAACTCAGGACTATAATGAATACAAACAACAGTTACCAGGAGGTAGCTGCTCAGTGCCACTGTTACCTTAGGCAAGCATAAAGTTTTGTATTAATGGAAGAGAAAAGTGACATTGAAACCAGCTGAATTAACCCATTGTTAGTGGTGTGTATTCCACACTGCTCTGTGCTTCAAGGAATTTGTGAGCTAAACACATTTCTTGGTTACCTACTCACGAAATTTTGACGTCAGAGTACAATATTAACTGATTCCCCAGAGGGCTTGAGATTATTTCTTTCTAAATAGGCTAAAAAACACTATAGTTAAAAATTATAGCTGAAATTTTAAAACTCAGCAAGTAACTTCAAGTTACAGTGAATAACTGGAAGACCAGAGCTGATGGGAAACCGTCTTCCCTGGCTTCTTGTCATCCTCTGTTTCATTGGTTCCCTCTTACTAATGCACCAAATGGTGGGTTACTGTTGGTATTCAGGTGGGTATAATATGTAGCACCTTAGGAACTGTAATTTAGCATTGATTAGCATAAACTTTAGATAAAGTTAATGGCAAAGATAGCAGTCCATTAAACAAACGAAACTCGAAATGAGAGTCTAATTGTCAAAGGAAGAGTCTAAGGAATATCTGACCATTTTTATGTTTTTTTCCCCCCTTAATTCAGATTAAAACTTAAATCAATAACCAGATATAGCACAAGTTTTGTGTTTTGGTTTGGGGTTTTTTTGTTTGGTTTTGTGGTTTTTTTTTTTATCTTTTACATAAAGCAAAGTTAAATGCATTGATTTTCTTTTAAGTTTAAATCTCACAAGGAAATAAGTGCTAGCTGGTCTTAGAAAAATGATGCCATATTTGTGGAATACCAATTTAGAAGCCCTTACCCAAAACAATTCTTTTCCCTCTGTTTAAATAGAAGGTTGGTGCATATCACTCTGTCATCAGCTATTATTCAAATTGAAATAGGTCAGGTCCCTGAACACCTGTAAATTAGCTTGGAAATTCCCTCAATTAATGAAACCTTGTCTGCCTGAATTTATCCTGCCTTCCTCATAACACTTGGACAATCATAGCTGGAGCATGTAAAATTAATCTCATTCTGTTACTTTCTGCAGAAGGGCATTTTGACTGTGCTCTGACCCCTGAGAAAAAGGTTAAGACTTGTTCATTCTCCTCCACATTTTGCTCAGCAGATGTCCAACTCCTGCAGTCCAAACTTACTTGAGTCGACAGTCACAGGACCTGAAGAACTGGCCTGCATGCCTAAGACCTGAATTTGCAGTTCCCCACAATGCACGTCCTTAAAGCAAGATGCTTACCCTTGTTTAAAGAGAAACCAGTCTAAACCAGTATCTTATTTTCTTACTGCCTCTATATTGACACAGCAAGTTTCATATTTAATTTACTTTGAAAAATTATTCTTTTTCAAAAAGTCCTTCAGTTACTTAAAACTATCAGTTGTCCTGTCCCTTTCTTCCCTTTCTAATGGCTTGTGCTTAAGGTTTGCTCTGGAGCACCACACTGTGCTGCAGAGTGCCATTGCCCCTGGGATTTACAGGCAATGCCAACCAAGCAGGTGTTTACCTTTTCCAGAGTTTGCTCCAGGTTTTTCATAAGGTTAGACTTAGCTGCTCTGGGTATGAGGAGTTGGGCCATTCACTATCAATGATGCTATTTGTAACTCGTTCTTACACCATCAGAGATAAGCACAGTAGAAACTGAGAATGAATTAAGTGGATGCTCTTGATTAAATAAAATGCTGCCAGCTTCAAATAATAACATAAATGACACAGTGATTAAAGCAAACAAAAAAGACACAATGCAAGTAGCTGATGTTTAGTGATGGATTAAGTTAAGCACATACATAACACCAACTTCTCTGGTACTGTTTTTGATCGGGTGGTCTTCAACCGCATGGAAGAAAATGCTCATTCGCACTTACTGCCAATGTTCAAATCCCATAGCTAGGATAAAATAAAGTAGTATTTTAAAAAATGTACAGGGACAGGAAAGGACTTTGTCGAAATACTGGGCTAGGATCAGAAAAATCCATCTTGCCCTCAGCCTGTACAGAGTGTGCTTTCCCACCAGGCAAGATAAGCGCATCACTGCCTGCAGCCTCCCTTCATCTATACTGAGGCTGCCTTGGCCCCAGCCTGGCTCTGCTGCAGACCTGAAAGGGGACTTTGGCCAAGGCTTTCTGTTTGCTGCTCTGTCTCCAGTCATGAACACCATGATGCCCCCCCTTCTCCTGACCTTACCCGTTCTGTTCCCAGGTTTTGGCACTGCAGGTACCATCTCTGTATTTGTACTGGCAGACTCCTTCTTCCAACACACTCCTGAAATGGAATTTGTACCCTCAGGCCCTAATTCAATCATGTTCTGCCAAAATCTGGTGCTGAAGATAACTGCTTCAGAAAATTATCAAAGTGCTCAGTCTTCAAGGAAGACTCAGCTCTCCTCACAAGAAGGAAGCTTGTCCTTTCCCTTCTCTTCTAAATATTTGAAATGTTTTATTTTATCTAAGTGAATCTAGATTAAAAATGAGTTTAGATATGGATATGAATATATACACATACATATATAATAATAATGGCTCTAAGGGAGCCGTCAGACACGAGCTGAGAACAAACCTGGAATGGTTTAAGATGTTTCTGCTAGTCAGGACTCAGCTGAAACAGACAAAGTGTACTCACATGATGTGAAACGAGTTAGTTTTAAGTCACCTTCACTGACCGGAGGTGTCCCTAAATCTCTTTAATGGGTTAGTCAGATATGCAATGAAGTTAAAAGAGCATGTCTAATTTACATGCATAATTATTTCAACCATATATGCAAATTAAGCCCCGAGGGCCAGCCTTTAAAAAGGCAGAAGCAAGAAGAAGCTAATGTAGGACTTGAGAGTAACAGGCAGTTTCAAACTCAGACGAGCACAGAGCTCAGCCTTGTGGCCAAGCAGAGCCCCTTATTTTGAAAACAAAGCCTGGTTATGGCACATTTAAACTTGGGCTCTGATCTTGCAGGTTACAGGGACTCCCTGGGCTCACACACAACATCACTGAACTCAGACCACACCAATCAGCTGGTTATGGAAAGAGCCACTGGTGACCAGGCCGCACTGCACCGTGCAAGCAGAGTGCTCACCCTGACCTTTACTGTGAAAGTGCTCCTTCTCTGTAACATAACCAACTGCTACAAGGAGAACTTATTCCAGGCAGTGTTATTTATAGACAGGCTGTGCCAGAATAGCAAAAATCCAAGAGTTTAAGAAATAATGTAGAGCATTTTGCTTAGGAACTGTCACTCACTTGAGGTTCATCCTGCCCCATTCAGCTGCTGTTCCCATCTGTACCCTCTGTTTGGTTTTCTGTTCATGTTCTGAAACTGAGTTGGTAAGCAGAAAATTTTAGTTACCGAATAAACTACTGCCCAAAATCTCTAAAGGATACACTGAAGAGCAATGAGGTTGCTGTGTGATAGGCAAAGAGAAACTTCCAGTCCAGAGAAACTCAGTACAGTTTCCCACTGGTGTGGTTAGAAGGAAAGTGCTTCACAGCCCCCCAGAGAACCTGTAACCCATGGCTTATGGGGTCACACCTCCCACACACACTCTCTGTACCCATGCTAAGGGTACAGTTAATTTCATTTTGCACTTGGTGGTTTCTACTCCTTCCACCCACTTGTAGTTCCTGCCTTGTATTGGTCTAGCAATCACCAGTTATGTCTGTTTTACATCCAAAATTTTGCTGTTGAATGCAGCGTATCTTTAAGAAACTCTTGACCTGAAGACACAAACACCAATATCCTTGGCAATGTTTCTCAGTGGTGAACTGCTCCCACTTGCTAAAAATGCATGCTTAATTTCTAATTTAATTTTGTCTACCATTAGCTTCCAGCAATAGGTTTTCTTTATGTCTTTTGCTGGTTTAAAGAAGTCCTTACTAGATGATTTTCCCCCTCCATGAAGACACTATCCATTAAACAACTCTCCCCTCTCCTGTTTTTGATAAGCTAAACACACTGAATTCTCATATACACACACTTGTCTCTAACTGCTGTCTTCACTGCAGAACCAAGAAAACCTTGAATTTAAAATAATCTTCTTTCCCTGTAGCTTTCTAAAACGCTCTTCTTACACATCTTTCAGTTTCTATTTAGGGTTTGGGTTTTTTTCCATTTCAGTGCTGTCCTCTTGATTTTCTTTATTTGGAAGAAAGATAGCCCTTCTGAACCATCATTTCTGGTTGGGACAGCCATGCATTTGCTCATGAGCCCTAGCATCTACATACTAGGCCCAGTTCCAGGGTTAAAGTTTTTCTTTCATAGCAAGGTCTGGAAAGGACTATCCTGTGTGAAGTTTCTTGTATTAGAAAAACAGTTAATTGATGTATGGTGTAAGCTACATCTCTTCTGTACATGTCGCTGCAGGATGCTTATACTCCCAAACACCAAAGTTTTAGTTGTGTTTCCTATAACCCATAATCTTTCCACAAGCATCTCGTACCAAGTTTTGCTTGTATCCTCCCAAGCTTCACAAGCTCACATGTTTAATGGCCAGTGGATGTACTGGAAGAAAATCAGAGATGACTGCAAAGAGATGAGAGCATGAGAGCAACCCTGGTGTATAATCTGCAGTTCTGTAGGACTTAGGACATCTTTCCTGCATGAGATGGAGTGCAATACAGAGATCCCTGGGTTAGTGAAAGCTCAAGGCAGGAAAGGAACTCATGGTGAAGTTCTCTAGTGGCTCCTCAGCCTTGGTTTAACTGCATAGCCCTTGGGGTGTGTGGGAGTGACTCAGCTCATCCTCCCAGCAGATCTTATTACCTCTAGGACAGTGCCTAACCAACACCCACGTCCAGGCATGAGCTTGCTCACACCCAGCCACCAGCACAGGCGCCTCTGTCTTTTGATGCAGCATAGCAAGCTTAGATCTGATGTCTCTGCAGGCATAGACAGACCCTCAGCATCACAGTCTGTTAGGTCATGCACTTGTCCAACAGGCAGCGGGTGCAGCTCCTATCCAGAAATTAAAATGAGTTGTGCCATTCTGACAAACAGTCTGTCAGTGACTGATGGGATCTGCTGCCCAGGAGCCTCTGCTACATGGCTCCCACTCCTACTGTACCTGGCACCAAGAGACAGGCAGCACGTGCCAATTGTGGGTACCTAAAGGGCTGACATTATCAATATTAAATGAGGTCTAAAAAAACCACACTTTGTGTAGAAACTGTCCTGAAAGGGCAGGATTTCTTGCAGCTGAGACTCTTGCTTCAGACTGTTTCCACTTACTTCACTGTGATACCTGAAACTCAGTTATTAGGAGCATTCAGCTTATCAGTTAAATGGATTTTTGAGTAGCTCTTCATCATCTCCCTTCAATATTGTCAGGTTTTGAGGGAAGATGTTTATAAGCCATTCTATAGAGAAATCTTCTATGTGTGCTAAAGAGCTCTTTCTCCCAGATCTTTACACTTACACTCCAATGTATAATCAGCTTTTGCAGCTATATTAAAGTCTTCAGAATAGGTGGTTGGTTTTTATAGTGGAAATCCCTGGTATATCCTTAACTACACCATTGCTCAATACAAGAGATTAGGAATATGTTTAAGATAATACATACAACATTTTATCATGAAAACTGCTATTACTTTCAACAGAGCAACAGATTCCAACCAGAAAAGCTGACCTGACTGCTCTTCTCTCGGCAAATGCTGAAACCAGCACTTACACGTTGTGAAACAGAAGAGAATCTCTCCTCTGACAGGACAAATTATAAAAACTAATGCTTATACAGTAAATAGCTTTAAAAGCCATTTAATGTGGGTGTAAATTAGGGCACCATTAGAGCTATACTCATTTACGCCAGGCCTCTATATAAACCTATAACCTTGGGTAACTCTAGTATTAATTACTGGTGCTTTTTTAGTGAATGGTCTATTGTTAGTTCTCTCAGCAAAAGTTCTGTGTTACTGGGTGGATTGCCTCACATTCACCCAGTACGCTGAGAGTTATGGCATATCCTGTAACTTCCCAGCAAAGGAACACAGAAATTTTAAGTGTTGTTTCTTATTATATCTCAAAATATATTTCCTTTGTGTTTGTGGAAAAAGAAGGAAGAATGACAGTAGATTAATAATACAGAGCTTTTTACTAATCTTTGCAATCATATCTTTGGGACTTTTGCTGCCATCATACAGTGCAATCACTTCATACAAGTGAGAAACCAGCATGGGGTACCCTAATAAAGTTCAGCACATAAATCAGCTAAGCCTGGACATGCTACATCAATCTTTCTGGTTGGTACTTTATTTTGATAGCTACTGTATTTGTGTCCTTTCAGATAATATTTGCCTAACACTAACATAATCGATCTAATTTGAGAGTAAAATTTAATGCTTTAAAATCTATACCTAAACTCCATATGTTATGTGCATTCTGCCAGTATTAACCCAGCTGAATGCTGTGAGGCATATTAATGAATCTCACCTGCAATTTGCTACTTGTTTTAAAAGAACTTTGTTGCAGAAGTTCTGCAGCCAATTCACTATGCGCGTCAAGTCAGCGGAACAACTCATTTCCTACTTCAATAAGACTCCAGTCTCTGGTTGGGATGGTCGGTTACCAGAAGAAATGGCTTGCTTAGGAAAGGAAGCACACAATTACCTTTCTTAGCTGGTCTATTATTCATTGTCAATCCAATGACCTTGCCATTTGTTTTTTCAGCATTGATTTGGAGTTTTCTTTTTCCTTGAAAGGGACACATCGCCTTCTCTTCTCCCTCCCCTCAGATAATTGTTTCTTTAAATTATGTAACTACTCATTTTCACAACAGCTTCTTAACTTACACTTGCACCTTTCCCTTGCTTCTCTCCTGTATTTGTGTATTGGTCAGCTCCTCAACTAGCATACACTGACCTAATTCCATCGACTCTGACAAACCCACTCCAAATCGTCTCAACCAAAGTTTAGCATATGTTCCCCCAAATTATTAGGTACCCACCTTGTGGAAGTCAAGTCTATTCAAGGCCTCGCATCTTAGAACATGAAAAAAGAAAATCATCTAAAGCTGCTGTACATACATTAATAGTAATTAGGAAGGTCTTCTCAGGAAGACATGCATCTTCCAACAGTCCAAAACATGTATTTTTAATGAACTTGTAGAAGGTCTTATTTACTCCAGATCTTTTCCTTTTTCTTTTCCCCACAGCTATATTTCTTGGTCTAATAAAAAGATTTCATGTCTCCCTGCCAAGCTTTCTCATCATTAGTAATTGTGAGTGAGCTAGCTGATGTTATCCTTAGACATTCTAGTGACACTTGGGACATAAAGCCATAAATTAGGTCACCTGTCCTCAGCAGACTGTCCATTTCCTTTCTGTATTTTTACCATGCTTCTACTAATACCCTCAGTACAGAGAAGGAAGAAAAATAATCTCATATGAAGAACTTTTTAAATTCAGGTTAAGAAAGGGGGAGAGGGTAAAGGAATATTTGAGCATTTTCTGCATCTGTGCTTTCTGTGGCACCCATCACTGAGAGGATTCCCTGATCTGTGTTTATTTTCCAGGACATCAATTTAATTTCTCTGTTTGAGTCCACTGTGTTTTCACCTATGGTTCTTTCTCTTGTTTTGGCGTTAACTGAAGCGGTATTTTTCTACAGCTTAGGCATATAAAATAATTTTCAGATATCTATCGCTACATGAAAGTCAAAATTAGAGCATTTTGCTATAGCAGACATTTGTTTTCTTTTATAGCTTTCCTGGCTGCTTGAGGGTAATACGATTGGAACAGGAGAGGTTTTGTAGTCTTGATATTCACTTATCATTTTACTGTAAATTTTGTGACAGTCTTCTGTTACTGCATTTATCTACACGTCTGGGCAATCAAAAAACACCCATGAAGTATTCAATTCAATCCTGGCAGAAACAGCACAATGCCTTTGGACACTAATGCATATTGCACCTAGTAATATCATAATAAGACCTGAGACTACATTTTCTTCTTCAACACCCTCAAACAGCTTTAAGAGTATGGCAAGGCACTAGATCTTGTTATAAACTCACTCATACTGAGCCTTCATTTCTTTCATTCTTCAGCTTCATTGGGATGATAAAGGATTGTTTGTCTCACCTTACTCAAAGTTTTAGGTCTTTTTACCATTTTTAATTTTAATTTAAGGAGGATGCCTCTCGTTAAATACATTTTCCTTTGACTTGCTGTCCATGTGGAGGAAATGCAGCCAAGTTTGTTGAACTGAATCAACTAAATATCACGAATACACACTCACCTCTACCCCCTCACACAGACAGACCAGGCATCAGCACTAGCTACTGAGATGCATAATGGCAAATGGTATTTCACAAATAATGTTTTTCCTGACCCACCTGAACTTGTTATGCCTGCCCTAAGTGTACTGAACTTGCTCAGAGTCTTCCCAGTGGTGTCTCTAAAGCCAAGTCAGTGTGGGTATACACAGTTTGAGAGATAATGAGTGGAGAAGTGACAACTAACTCTGCTTAAAAATATGCATTACAAAAGCATTTCTCTAACACTGCTAAACAACATCTCTGAGATAACACTAACTTTAACAGAATCACAAATAACTATCTCAGAAATACACAGGTTTGCCTCAGTAAAAGTGACAGTAACCTTTATTTAGCCCTTACCTAAAAAGACTAAAGGAATGTCCCTGAGACCAAGAAATTATTCATAGACAGACAGGGTCAAAGTCCTTTAAAACAATGCAGATTGCAGAACTTCTTTTAATTTTTACTGCCACATTCTGTTCTTGATCCTAAACCAGTCTTGATCCTAATACTCAGAACATACCACTGCAAAAATCATCAAGGAAAAGGAAAAGGAAAAGAAAAAGGAAAAGGAAAAGAAAAAGGAAAAGGAAAAGGAAAAGAAAAGGAAAAAAAGAAAAAGAAAAAGAAAAAGAAAAAGCAAAAGAAAAAGAAAAAGAAAAAGAAAAAAAAGAAAAAGAAGTCCCCCTCTGTAAGAATTTTGACTCCAGTGCTTCAGTGTAACTCACAAGTACTGACACAAGAGACTTTGGCTTACTATCATTAAGAATGAGTTAGAATAAACTGTGAATCCCAAAGCTCTAGTTAATAGAAGCATAAAGAGAAAATTGGCAGGTAGCAGTTAGACAGTGGGCTGAACGGCTGCCATTGACAATGCCTGTAAATAGATTTTTCAAAGACAAACACATTTTATTGCATACAAACATAATGCATTTTTCCACTTTGGGCTAGTAAGAGATTATAATTTTTTTAAGAAACATGGAGAACAACCACTTTACAAGTTTCTTACAGAAGCAGGTTCTGTCACTGTATTTTTATTCTACTTCCCATATGCTTCTCATGCCTGTTTGATGCAGAACAACATGCTACTGATGTGCAGTTCTAACTGCACCTTAGACATGCATAACACAAAACTACATTTATAAGCACTTTGAAAAGTAAATCTTAAATGTCTTGTGTTAAGTAGAATCTGAGCATGAACAGGGGTAGGTCATTTGCTGCAACTCCTGTATAATGCTCACTCTCCAACTTGGGTTTGGCAAAAGCAGCAGCCATCACTGCAGGAGGTGCCTGAAAACGGCTGTTGAGTAGTGCTCTTAATGTCCTTATCCATTAAGGCTCCAGAATAGCAGGACAACACTTAAGTGGGATTTTCAAAACCACTTGGCATGTGTCAAACTTCTTTCCATTGAGGTCAACAGCAGTTTCACCTTTGCCCCTTGTAAGAGCATAATTAGACCAGTGCTAAAGTGCTTTCACCTGCCTAATGATGTCCACGCACAACCATTAATACAGATGCAAAATGAAGACTGCCTATCCAGACACCAACAACTGCCAACTTCAGATTACATTTAACTCAGATTTGGGCACCTTGGCTCATCAAAGCATGATGGAGGTGGACGCAAAAGGGTGTCATGCTCTCTCTGTTAAAGTCCAAAACAACCAACCTGTTGGAGTGGATTTACAGTATTTCCCTCACTAAACCAGCCTGAGAACCAACTACACTTTGCATCATTCCTTACACTTGAATTATTCCTGCCAGCTTGTCCTGGTTTCAGCTGGGATAGAGTTAACTGTCTTCCTAGTAGCTGGTACAGTGCTATGTTTTGAGTTCAGTATGTGAAGAATGTTGATAACACTGATGTTTTCAGTTGTTGCTCAGTAGTGTTTAGACTACAGTCAAGGATTTTTCAGCTTCTCATGCCCAGCCAGGGCACCTGACCCAAACTGGCCAACAGTGTATTCCATACCATGTGATGTCCCATCTAGTTTAGGAACTGGGAAGTGGGGGGCAGGGATTCGCCGCTCGGGGACTGGCTGGGTGTCGGTCGGCGGGTGGTGAGCAATTGCCCTGTGCATCATTTGTACATTCCAATCCTTTTATTACTACTGTTGTCATTTTATTAGTGTTATCATTATCATTATTGGTTTCTTTTTTTCTGTTCTATTAAACCGTTCTTATCTCAACCCAGGAGTTTTACTTCTTTTCCTGATTTTCTCCCCATCCCACTGGATGGGGGGGGAGTGAGTGAGTGGCTGCGTGGTGCTTAGCTGCTGGCTGGGGTTAAACCACGACACAGCTTAAGTGGGTTAGTACAAATGTAAAATGCTAGTTGAAAAAGAATACATCTTTTGGTAAATCCTGCTCACTGTGTAGGATGTCTGATTTCCACCTTTATGGGGCATATAAGAACCTGGTCTGCTGATATTTTACTGGAAGATGTTCTCTCAAAAAATACTATCTTCAGGATGGAAGGTGCCTTGAAAGAGAAACTTGAAGGAGGTATACGAGACTTAGGCAAAGACAGAAAGCAGGTGAAAAGTGCAATAGCAGGTGGAAAAGAAGAAACAAAGATGTACTACTAGAAAAGAAATTAAAAGGGGAAAAAACCAGGACTGGCATGCAGCACACAGCAAGGATATGAAGCAGAAAGAAACAAGTCTCTTTGGCAACCTTTTTGTTCGTGTTGGCTTGCAAACAAATATGTTGATTTAGTGAGCTTTGGAGTAGTTTTTGTTTATTCATTTTTGCCTTTCAGAAATCAACAGCTTTCAGTCTTAAAGTCTGAGCAAAATTCAAAGGCTTCGGAACGCAAGCGATACAAAGTGACATATAGCAAAGAAAGGAATATTGTGTTATAAGGCTAAATACACCATGCAGACAGTTCCAATTACTCAAGTTTCAATATATGACCAATCTCAGAACAGCAAGATTAAAAGAAAGATAAAATGAGTGAATGTCACTGAAAAATCCCTGTAGTTACGTTTCTATGCCAAACAAAGCTAGAAACCAAAAGGTCAGATGCCTTTGTTTGGAAGTGGCGTTGTAAGCAAAGAGTTTAAGGCCAGCCACACCTGCCTTCTCCTTTGCTGTACTGAGGCAAATGATTGTAAGAAATCTACACCATACATCAAACTTGCAGCAAAACCACAATTCAGGCAATAATCTTGTAGGTTTTCATTACAAAATGGACTATTAGGATTAATGTTTTCGGAGGTCACTTTGTTTAAATGCTATTTTGCTCAGTGTGAGCTCATGTTGTTCCAGCAGTGGGAATGATGACTGTTCTGAATGCTTTCAGATGAAAGCCACAATGAAGTGCTAAAACCCACCTATAGGATGATGTGACCACATGTGTGAGCTTGGGATAGGGGTAAGAAAGGCTGGCTACTAACTTTTCGTCTGAATAGCTGACTTCACAGTCCAGTTGTCTTTATTTGACTCGATGAAATTGCTGTTCTGAAGCCCACTGGAATCAAGATCTCCATGAAACTATACCCAGGTTTGGATCAGACTCTAGAGGTTTTCTTCATTCTTAGCAAGCCACAGCATGGCTGGATAGAGAGAATTCACTTGATCCAGCTGCCTATTAGAGAATCTACATTCAGGTACACAAAAAAGCTATAAGCAGCTCTACCCCTTGTCTCCAGGGAAATCGCTTTTCATTTTAGATATGTTGATGGATCATAGGGCAAGAGCTGTGGCACACAGGATGAGCTATTAGTGAGTTTGTCCCATTAAGTTATCTGCACTTCAGATAGAGAGAAAAAAGTTTCATTTGCCTTAAAGGCAGAAATGTTCCACCAGAGTGGAATGATTGACTGACCTTGGAGCACTAAGGCTGATCGTTTGGCGCTAGTGTAAATGAAAAATTCATCATTACCGATGATTTTTGACTGCCAGAAAAACCAAATATTAATATGGTTTAATACAGCACCATTGAAAATCCAGAATGCAATAAAACTTTCATATCATGCTAGGACAAGGATTTCTCTGTGTTATTCATTGAAAAAGTAGGATATTCTCCCTCTCTATTTCAAGTCATTCTTTCTGGAGCTGAAACAATATGGTATTTCACTGAGTACCTTTCACCACCCTTTCAATATATGGACTCACAGGTATTCTCAGTCTTTCATAAATGATAAAACTTTTGTAGGCATCTTACCACAAATTCTGAGCACAGAGTCCTTGGATTATTTCCCCAAGAAATACTTGCATACATGCTGTGTAAGTGCAACAGCCTGTGAGGTACTTTGGCACTAGGAAACTCCACTGCAGTGTAAAAGCTGAAATAGAAAAAGGGATTCTTTCCTGAGACAGGTGATGGTGACCTTTAGAGGCTTAGAGCTGATAAACAGCCCAAGTCTATGACATACAATCTCTATACATGAGACCCTCAAAGGTCATGAGTCAAAGACACGTTTTCATATTTTTCCTAACCTGAAATTGGGATGCCACTTGTAGAAAAGAAATAATAGTCTACCTTGGAATAATGTAAAAGATGAACTAGCCACAGGGGATTCACATTTTCTAATTAAATGCCGATTAAAATCAATTAAGAAGCTATAGCAATTCTGCAGTAATGAGAGAAGTCATATTATTACCTCTGCATTAAGTACTGTATCATCCACTAATTTCATTTAATCACAGTGAATTTTTTTTTGTTAATACAAGGACCTAGACTAATATTGTAGTAGATTTGAACAATGAATCATACAGGCTCAGTGTTTCCTAGCGAAAGTAACACATTTTCCTGTATACTACATGCGATGGTGACTCTAAATGTGATTCTGTGACAACTGTAAGAGGTGTCACCTCCATTTTTTAATTCCTTCATGTTTTAATAGTGTTTTTGAACTCTATGGATTGCTAGTAGTAAATTTTACTTGTCCTATTAAAATGCAGGTAGAATTATAAACAGTTGTGATACAAGACTTACAAAATCTTTGCTTTTTTGCTTGCAAAAATCTTAAGGCTCCAGTGATGAACAAGAAAAAGCACAAAGATGAAGCCAATATGTAATCTAGTAAGAGAATAGAAGTAGGTATATTAATCAAAATGTTAGGGGAGGAGACAAAAGACCCAAACATCTTCATGGCCATACAATGTCCTAACTTTCCAAACACAAGAATCATGAATGGGCAAGAAAACAAAGCTGGATCTTTCCATTTGTCTATAGAAAAGAGCAAATAATCTTGTGGTCTGGGTAGTACAGTCCCAACTTCAGACAAAAGTAGGAAAGACATACCTTCAAGAATTCTCCAGGACGCATGAACCCTGGACTAGGTTCAAATAGCTAATTAGCCTCCTTATAAGCAACTGAAAGGCTGCAGAAGTTAAAGAGGCTTTCTCTTATTCAGTATTAATGTTGATAACATGCTTTGTTGTTTTTTTGCTTTGTAACTTAGTCCAATTATTGCAAATCTACGTTGCCTTAGCAAGCGATAAAGCTGATTGTCTAGTAACCTATAGATAGCATAGCATCTCTGCTTCTTCAGGCAAATGCAAATAATTCATTACTCAGGGGGCACTGGCAAATTCCTGGAGTGTGTCATCCTATTGGATATGGGGCCAGGAGGTTTCTGAATATTTGAAGGAGCCTGTCACAGAGCTGCACAAGTTTGTTTGTAGAGTTTAACACGCCTTGCCCATCTGTGGAGAAGAGGGGCTTGAGTCTCTTCACCAATGGGAAGAATAAGGTGAGGACCTGAAACTCAGAGCTCAGGCTTTGCATTTCCCTTGTTGGTTTGTTTCTGGTATCTGATTTTTAACTTGTTTCCTGTTGGATTCACTTGTACAAAACCTATCTATCTGGCTTGTTGAAGCAGCTATACACTGTGTACGCTAGTGCTTTCTTAGGCAATGGAGTCTGCAAGTAATGCAGAGCCCTGCAGTAGCCAGGGCACTTATTAAAGAGGCATTTACGAGTGTGTCTATCAGAGCTAAATTATAAGCTTCTCACTCTTACTGGCCACTAAACATAAAGGTGTCTTAAAATGCTTTATAGTGATTATAGTGCTAGGCTGAATGGTGCTGACAATTTATTCATGGCTACTGATATGATAATTTTTAATGTGATTTCCATACTTCACTAAGCACCCCTCCCCCCCCAAAGCAAGGTCTCTGTAAGACATGCTTCTTTGCTCTGTAATTACACAGAAAGCTGGAACAGAACAGTATCTACAACTATGTTTAGAAACCTTACTGAAACTAGAGTGGGAAAGGGAACAAATACTGTCTTCCAGACTGGCACTGCTTACCACGCTAATACTTGACAAAGAACCGGTACGATTGCTGTGGTGCCACAAAGCGTTCAAGAACTTGGGACCTGCCATACTGGATCCAGTCCAGGTGGTCTTGCAGCTCATCTCTAGGGTGTCCAGCGCAAGCCATTCATGCAGAGGTACCAGGAACAGCACAGGAAGGTGGGAGAAACGAAGTGCTTATGTTGATCGCTATTTTAGAACATAAAGTCATCAGTACAGAGCCGGTGTTCCTGGCGGGTGAAGAAATACTACACTTTATCCTCAATTTAAATGGAGCATGGTGACGCAGAGAGGATAAGCAACTCATCCAATAATTTGTGGTGACTTAGGGAGCTGAACATGGGATAAATCTGGCAATATGATTCTCACCACTTTACTGGGAATGAGTATTGTATAACGCTGGATATATTATTTTCAGAACACTCAGTCCCTCCTGAATATTGCTGAAGTCTTTACTATTGGGACCCTCTGGAAGGCCAGGCCGTGCTATGGAGCCCGAGCAAATCTCTACCAGCCCATAAGGGCTGCAATCCCACATACCCTGGAAACCTAGGCATGGACACTATAGTGATCCATGGGGTTTAGGTGATGAGAAAAATCAGAGGATGAAAGAGAGGACCATTAATGAGCAAAGAAATGTTCTGCAAAATGTCTTTAAAATGAAACCTGTAGTGTTTATCTGTATCTCATCCTCGGAAACTTATAGCTGCTCCAAAAGCCTCGCCCAGAATCACCAAGCTCACAGCCTGGGCAATTCAAATAACTTTCTGTTCAATGAGAGGAAACTAATCCACCTGAGTTCTCCTCATTTTGGGATGAGCCTTTATGCTTGGATGAAGATGAAAATCTGAAGAGGGATTGGTAGTACAACATGCTACTGACAGAAACAACACTTTGAACGGTGTACATTGTCAAAAAAATTTCCATGTTGGCTTTTTATTAAAAAGCTTGCTAACATTTGCTAGGACTGACAGAGAGAAGGAAATGTCTTGCAGCAGTCAAGGCTCATAGGGCAATTGTTACAGTTTAGAGCTCATAATTTTCCCTCTTTTTATTATTCTTCAGCCTGCTGTGGCTGACACTATGCATAACCAGCTCACAGTCGCTTCCTTATCACATTTGATTTCCCATGTTTCACCCTGTGGATTTTATCCTGCTAATGAAACCTAGGCTGTTTGTCCTCAGGTATTCACATGGTCCCCATTGCTAGAGAGCCTGAAGACCTGAACATCGTAATGGAGCCTTACAAATTTCACTGGCTGCTTCTGAACCACCGGAGATGAAAATAAAGACTTTAAGTCATTCAGGCTGGGTCACTGGTGTTGTGTATCAATTATGCAGATTCCCTCAAATGGATTCTGAAAGCATCTGTCACACATGAAAGAAAAGCTCTGTGAGCCTTTGCCAACAAAAGTGTCTTTTGTTCCCTGATAACTTTGTATATAAAGGTGTGAAACAAGACGGTTTAAACAGGCTTTCCTACTACATCGAGCAAGCAAAGCCTATCGCAGGGATTTGGGGAAGATAGCTTTTCATACATTCTGAGCACTGGATGGGTGAGGTGGGGGCTGGCTACCCCCAGCCCAGGACTCACCCTGCGGCAGTTCTCACTGAGGGAACAGCATAAAGGGAATTCTGTTCCCTCCCTGTGCACACAGGAACTCTCCGAGAGGAAATGTGCACAAGCACAAGGCTATGAAAGTTTCAAAGACTGTATAATGAGAGCGATACGCTGATAATCAGCTTAATTCCCATTTCAAACACCTAAGTCCCTTTGTGAATCTGGCCCTATAGACTTAATCCTGCATATAGTTTAATTAGCTTAATTGTTGACCACGTCTGGTAAAGGGAGGGTGGGGAGGACAGCGTGCTCTGGGGAAACTGTCCACACCCAGCAGGTCAAAGAAAAGCTTATGTTGGATAGAGCTTGGAGGGCTCTAAATGGAAATGGCTTTGTTTAAACAAGAAGCCTGGGAAGAGGCTGCAGAAGTTTGTGTTCAGATAGGCAGAAGTAACCGGGACTGAATGAAGAGGAACTTTTTAAAGCTTTTCAGGACCAGAATGATCCCATGCCCAGGGCACTGAGGATCGTTTTTACATTCTTGTCTCCAGATAAATGTCTAATTTCACTATTTATGACTAGGGAAGTGAGCATGTGAGGATTTTATGACTTATTTCAGTTCACTCTGAAAGAGTATAGCTTAGGCTTGGCTATATTTCCTCCACGTGTCACTTTTCTTCATACTTTAACTGGGACAGGGTCCATGTGCTTGTTCTTCTCTTGTAGCTTCAGTCATCTTGCAGGATCAAGTTCATACTGCTTAGCAACTGCTTCCTGACATGCAGGAAGAATTTGAGGCTGTGAATGAGGTCGTCATGTGGAGGAGACTCTCAGATCCATGATAAGGGCTGTGGGACCAGACCCACTGCTGATGCCTTTGCAGGGACAAAAGCTGCCACATGCTCCTCTAGCACCACAGCTGACCTTTAATCACTCTACAGTTCAGGTGCCTGAAGTCACATTTTTCCACTATAAATCACCAATAACCTGGCAAAAGAAGCACTTGAGTATCTTCCTTTGTGTAAGAACAGTAAGATAGAAGTTGGCCTTCTCTGGGGCCAAGTATTCCCTTGTCTGGGAAAGTATTTTCTGTTGAATACAGGAAGCATGCAGTTTTACTTTACGTAGAAAAAGTCAGGTGTGTAATTAAATGAATATCTACCTAAGACTAAGTATCCATATAAACCTTTAATTAGGTGATTAAGAATGCCAGAACTGAAGTTGATTTTGGAATTTTTTCTTTACCCTAGTATGCATGGTTAAATGAGGAGAAAGTTGGGTCTACCAAGCTGTCTCAGTTTATAGAATACTCATTAAAAATTAAAATAAGCTATCCTTCTACAGTGAACAAACCATTAAATACAACGTCTATAAATATTTACTCATATGAAAAAATTCGTAATCCAAAGAGTTTGAGAAACATGGTCTTGTTTTACTTGTCCTACTATAAAAAGAAGCCAAGCCTGCCCAAACTGATCAAGCTGCCTTTCTAATGTTGCAAACATGCGTATGGAATTGGTTTTCACGTTTTCCCACGTTGTCCCAGAGGACAGCATCATATTACATTATACACCACAGCCACAAACATTTGAACAGACATAAAGTTCATCCTGGCTGTTAGCTAATTATTCAGTCATTCAGGCAAGGCAGTTAAACTGGAGTCAGAGTAAACAGCAAGTACCAAGAACTTCAGTGAAACGAACCTTTCAAGAGCTAGTAGTCATCCGTGATCCAAGATCTTCATAGTACAAGTGAACTTACCAGACTCACCAGTACATTTAAAAGATTGGAAAAGGAAAACCGATATCCCCCAAATCCTCTCCTTGTCCCCCCAGCAGTGCTGTCAGTGTGGTTTGTGCAGCAGATGATCAATGCTTCCTTAGCAGTGGACACCTGGCTAGAGCTTGCACTTTCTCCTACCTAGCACAGCTCGTGTTGGAGGCAGGTCTCCACACGAGCTCAGCAAGGCTGCTCAGCTACCAGCCAGGTACTCTTCTCAGCCCATGGACTAAAAGGTAAATCTCCTGCTTTGGGGCTGTTCTCCTAAACGTAACATAAGTATAGACCAGATTGTACCGATTGAGAGAGACTGGGGCCTTCCAAATATGTGGAGCTACAGGCTTTAATGGTTTGAACCAAAGCCTGAAGATAGAGATCCCAAAATACACTATTTTGTAAGATGCCAATTTCACAGCAGGACCAGCGTCCTTCAGTGATTGTGTTCACATAGTCGCTGATCTACCTTTACAGTATGGGCAACTGCTGACCTGTGAAGCGTCCCTCTGAGTGCAGTGGCATTCTCCGTGTAAAGCTCTCATTTCACTGTCTGTGTCTGTTAAGTTGAACAAAATATCTGTCAAATACTCCACTCCTCTCCCACCAGTTACTTCACTTCCCTGTTATTTTGGGTCCTTACACCATACTCTTTGTTTAAAGTAGTACGTATTAGCATGTCTTCCTTGCCAGAACTTTACAATCTGTTCTGCCACTTCAGACAGGTGGTCTTTTTTTGGTAGACCATGCATCTCAGCTTCTTCTCTGTCCTGACAGTCTTTGACCCTCTGTACACGCTTTTCACGCTTCTAGCCAAATGGACACCTGTTTTCTCCTCCTTCCTCCTTATGGGAAGGTTTCAGCTAAGTGCTTATCAGACTCTGCTCTCTAACAGTCATTCAGTAACTCAACATATAAGAATTTTTTAGAGGAATTTTGTTTGACAGTTCATACAAAAGTCTCCTTTCCTCTTGAACACACTCATTCAAGCTTATTTTGCACTTAGCTATTCCTGTAAAAGTAAACATATGCAAATATGTTTTTTCATTTAAGGCATGACTATATTATTCTATCAATTAAGAACATCCTCATGTACTTTTCCCTGACAAGACTGTGGTCCAGATTTGCAATAAACACTCGTTACAGCAAGCTTAATTGACGCTTTAACACAAGCCTATTATCATTCAGTGTTTGCTAATATAGTCAGTGGCTAGAGTTTATATTTCTCACAAATGTAGTGTTTAATTTTCTCCCAGTGTTACCTCCCATTAGTGGATTTAGCTTATCAGAAAATGCAGCAAAAAACATATGCAGCTCCCAGCCTCTGACTGGACCGAGTCAATATTTTTCAGTTGGAATAAAAAGAAGTGAAGGCAGCTTTCTGAAAGGCCCCAAATCTTACTTTTTTCTGGATTTTTTTTTTAAATAAAAATAAACATTAATGAAAATACATTTGGCACAAATAATTTCTAGGACGTGGCAGCAGAAACATGAATCTAGCTCCTTTCAATCACATAAAGCCACCTGCTATGCCCTCAGGTTGTGGTTGCTTTTTTGTTGCACCTTTCTGTTGCTGGTTGCGTGAAAGATTAATAGGGGTAGGGGTGACTTGGCTTGAAAGGTTTCATGGGATTGTACATCAGCTGGGGTTATTTCACATGAAAATGATGCAAACACTGTTTGTCCTTTTGCACTATAACTCATACAGGAAGGGATATCAGTTTGTTGTCTAAAGCCATCTAGGGCCTGAGGAAAAATATTATTCATTTCAATTAATGTAGACAAATAGTCATTTAGACCCTCTCAGTATTACAGGAGAAAACTAAAACTGAAGATGGAGAAGCTTCATGCATCCATGGCTAGGTTTTCAGAATGAAGTTTAGATGAGCACACACACATGTGTGCATGAAAAGCATGTGTGATTGTACCCGTATTAACTTAAAGCATATGGAAATTATACCTTATAGCTCATGCTTTCTGGATCATTGGTGTTGGTGTGAGGCCACCGCTTCATTCAGCTTTTCTGCAAATACAGTGGAACATGTAAGATGTCTAGGAAAGATGGTCTTCTAAATGTCTTGTGAGATAATTTTGGCAGGGTGTATCCTTCTTAAAACCAACCAGTATTACAGAATAAATATACAGAGAAATATATTCTAATTTATTTTAAAAAATATTTTATACAGGCAAACACATCCACAGTGCATGTATGATTTTATGTACATATGTCTACATGTAAACTATATGCAAAACATGTATTCGGGTTTAAGTTAGAATATAGACACCTATAAATAGGAACTTACATATAAGTATGCAGATATATTAAAGAGGACTATAGTCTAGCTGTTAGTTTTATTTCGTAAGAAACATATGGGATTACGTTGGAGTACTTAATAATAGAGAGATACAATAAAGTCTACTGTATTTCAAGGTATAAAGCACCAATCTAATCAAGAGGAGGACATAGGTGTTCAGAAAGCTGTACAAACCTGTCAGTGTTAAAGCAGAATGACAGATATTTAGAGTGCTGTTTCCCAGGGGGTTGATCTACAGAGTTGCTACAGCAGGGATTGAGACAAAAATTCTGTGACACAGCATCCCAAGGCTTTGATTAATCCCAGCATGCAAACCCCATGCTGGTAAGGGCAAGGAGGGCGATGATGTATCAGTGCTGCAGACTGCAGTATAGTGTAAACGTACCCGAGCCATTTTAAATAACCTAAGTGGAAACCAGAGGCAGCCTTGATGCAGTAGCAGGAAGCACAGTGTCAGCTTAGATGCAGTGCAGACCCCTTCCTACCTAGAAAAGGGCTGCTGTAACTAGTCTGTGTCCAGCATCTGTGTACTGTACAGCAGTCTACTTTGAAGACGTATCTTAGCGCATATAGTTCAAAGCACAGAAACCCAACACTCTGTGCTTTGCCTTCTCGTGGGAAAGCCAAGACAGCGTTCTGTGCCACATGCTGCATGTTACTGCTGATACCTGATTTCACACTCACACGTTCAGTTCCTGAATATAACTTCTTTTTTAACTGTCTTGAGTTATCTAGACCTCAGCTACTTTTTTTTGCTGCAGAGAAATACAGAAGCAGCATGAAACTCATTCTGAGACTCTGTGTAGGGAATCCAGAGAGAGGCCCAATCCTTTTTGAAGAGGATTATCCATGTCCTCATTCCCTCTGCAGGGACAACAACAGAAGCTACTGCCATCAGGCCGTCTCCATTGCTCTGTCAAATCCAACAGGCAAGTTCCCTGCTGACACAACTCCATTAAAACCAATGGACTTTCGTCATTGGAGATTATAGCTTTAAAACTGTTTGCAAGGATTTCCCAAGAGAAAGAGCACAGATTGACCTTGAAAAGAAATTAAAGGCTCTGTTATTGATTGCCAATGCTTGAAATTCAACAACTGTAAGCTCAGGGAAGACCAACACCTGGAAAAAAAATTCCATGTATCCTATGGATAAAAATGATGCCTAAACAAAACAAGCACGCGTTTTTATGCTTAGTCCCCAGTGACAGTAATGTCATGTTTATGTATACACATACCTGTATTGTTGTTAAGGTCTTATACTAACTTGAGACCCCATGGTAGACAATGATATGGGTGCTCAGTCGATGAGTTAAATTTCATTAAGCACACTGTCTAAAAACTTAAAAAAACCCAACCCAAACAAACAAACAAAAAACAACCAAAAAACCAACCCAAACAAAACCCCCTGAAGTGTCACAACATCAATTTTAGGAAACTTCACTTCCGAAGTTTAGGTTTCTGCATTTGAAGTAACTCACATTAGAAATTAATGTGGATTAACTTTCCTTAGTATCTCTGCATACACATGCCCTAAGCACACAGTGAGGAATTAAAAACTAGACCTTCTTTTTCCATCACAGCTTCCCCCTCCTGCTATAGTTTCCAATGGAATCACCACCCTCTGTAGCTCAGCACAGCTGTCACTAAGTTCAATGAAGCTGTCACAGTTGGAACCTTGCATTGACTTAAACATGGGAACATGTGGAACCAGACATGTATAAGAGAAAAAGGCTACTCAAAATAAACATCTGGGGAAAAATGAAGGAGACATGAGAGCTCAGTGCCTTGCACACATCTCAAGCTGCTAACAGCTAGATTTGCAGTTATGGTGGGTAGACTGCACCAGGCTTAGCTGGAATCCGTCCCTGGGAATTTTTCGGAGTGCTGTCAACAGTATGCCTGGGCTGGATCTTATTTTAGCCACCCAGCTTAACCATCATCTGTCTAAAGCCAGAAATGATGCACTCTTCTTCCATTGCGGTTCCCTCCTGAGATCAAGAGACAGAAAACCATCCCTGCGTCTGTCACTGATTACTAGACAATCCCACCCATGGGCGAGGGGGAAGGATAAACAACATGCGGGGAGCTACACACGGTGACCAAGGAAATTCACTGCGCAGTGGAAGAACCAGGGGCTTACGTGCTCAGGTTACACAAGTACGTTGTCTTCGTTGTGTACCAACACACAGCCTGGCTAGCTGTCATCTTGGATTTCTGAGTGTTTGCTGATTTTAGTCTGTTTAACATTGAGGATGTGGCATGATTCACCAATGGATGCACTTCCCTTGCAAGACAAGCAACAGAAATACTTCCCTCCAAGGAAAATTATGTTTCTGAGACACAGCAGACCATGCTGAATCCTCTCAGTCCTCTCCCAGTCACTGCTTCCCCATCCCCACATGGAGATGAGGAGTGAGCTTGTTCACATGAATAGATAAGACTTTGCTGAAAGACAAGGTAAAGAGATTTGGGGGGGTTCTGGCTGATTATTTGAAGCCTCAGCAGACTGAGTGGTTACCAATTAAGTATAAACAAAACTTGCATTTGTTTAAAAAAAAAAATCTTTGGTAAAATAAGAACTAATATTTTTTGTTTATCTTGGCCCATGCAATGATGTGTATTTTACAGTTAAAAAAGGCAAGAAGAGATGGAAGAATAACTTTTTAGGCAAAAATGTGAAGTACTCTTTGCAATTACTTTAAAAGGTAATTTTGACACCCCAGCCCCTGAAAATGAAAAAATGTTTCCTTTCAGAATGTTCCCTTCCTTTTCAGTAGCACAGAGAAAGGAAACGAGAGGCAATGGAAAAAAGAAGAAAAAACACCCCATTTTTTCCAAGACCTTGGATCACTTGGAATACAGAGTAATAGTAAAATTGGGCTGCTCACTTTCAGGAAGGATTAACATTTGCAACAGTCTGTGACAGCAGCCTGCAGGAGCCATTGCGTGCAGTGGATCCGAAACACATGCAGTAGTGCGGGAAGGGACTCAGGTCAGCAGCAGTCATCTGGCCTGCACCTCTGCCCACAGCAGGGACATTTAGAGAAGTCATTTACAGCAGAAAATATGTCTGAACCATGGTCCTCAGCACTGTCATCAGCATTTTGTGCTTTTTCATTACCTCTTTAGGCACTGGCTGGGATGAGAACCTAAGCCTAAGTCTAGGTTCTTCAGCGGTATTTTTAGTCTGAACTGGAAACTTGTTTTCTGCAAGCTAGCTCAGACATGTTTATAAAAATTGCAGTCACTCAGCAAGGGCTTATTTTTTAACACCTTTAGAAAAGGCCTTCAAATAGCTTCCTGGTTCTCTCTGGCTGTTACAGAATTAGGTGTTGCATCTGATTTGGCTCTTCTGTAGATCCCACTGGCCACCCCTGATAACCCTGTTAACATGATACCAAACATGTTCTGCCTCAGGTTCACCTTTGTGAATTTGGGAAAAAAAATCCTTAGTATTTCTTCAATGAAAGAAACCCTGCAACCACAACTATTCTGTCTTGAATACTTGACTTTCACAGAACAGTGCCTTAATCAATAATCAAGACAACAGCTTTGAATGCATACAAATCATGCAGGTCTACTTCACTACAGCTATAAGCTGTAGTTTATTTTTTAGCTGATAAACATTTTCCAACAGACTGTATGTTAATGACATGGCTGCTGACAAAACAAGCTACCTTCACCCTGAGCTGCTTCCAGATGCTAAACAAAGCCTTAATACACCCGGACTATCCTTAAAGGTAACTATCTCTACACCTGTACGAATGATTTAACATACAGTGCTGTACATTCAGCATCACTGGTATATAAGATATTACCTCTGAATATGGAATGAAAATTTCTGATCAAAGCATAAACAGAATACGAGAGTAACAGCTTCCATGAAGTTCTGCAGCTGGTTTATTCAGCAGTTGCAGAGACTGTGCAGGAGTTTTCACTTTTTTTCCCCAAGATAACCATTTCAGAGTGTATTCTCTCTCTATACAGAAGATTTCTTCCAGATTATTTGTTTCACACCTATGCACCTGCCACAATGTATAGAATGAAAATAAATTCTGGGAGAGTCTTGCTGTTGGAAGAATATTGTAATCTCAAACGAGTGTTGTCTAGTCCTTGACATTTTGTCATATAAATATTATAGCCACAATTTCTTTGATGAAGCCAGAGAAAGATGCCAAATCAGATTACACCTTTGCAGACTTCTTCATTTGTAAATAAATAAGTAATAAAAAGCCACTACGTTCTCTTTCAAAGACAGATATATGTATTGGTAGAAATAAAGCAACTCTTAAGATAATGCTTTAGCAAAGAAACAAGCACAATCCTGGTTAATTCACCATCTAATACTAATGGGAAGGGGTTGGGATCATGAAAGATGTCAATAACTCAGGAGTCTATACCTGGAATGATTCCGTAATTTTAAAAAAAAAGTGAAAGGGGAAAAAAAAAAATGTGTTCAGGGAAGCACAGAAAAGCATTGCTACAACAGAAAAACAAATCAAACACTGATCAATATCACTGTGGTCACCCGTTAACAAAGACTCGTGATGTGTTTTGAAATGTACTTTGTATTGAAGCCATATTTTCCCATTTCCCTGATGCCTTATGGTAATGAAACACATATGAAATAATTCCTGCAAGAAGGATAGTCCTCCTCCTCCTATTTTCCTTTTATACATACTTTGTGGTGGTGCCTAAATTGCAGATGAGGGTTGGAAAACTGTGCTTACAGCTAGATCTGACTGGAGATGACAGAAAGCCATACCAATGATAGATCTGAAGGACTTCAAAACAGGATTCAAGCAGAGTCAGTTCAGTCACATTTTGGAGACGTTAGTGTCTTTGTTTCAAGCAGCTTCTGTCCTTCCCTCTCCATTCATACAGAGCCTGGAAGGCAGAGAGCAGGGGGGGAGACTATTTTGACTTCTTGACTGTGGAAGAGTATAGTGAAAGAATTTTCTTTTAAATACAAGGACCTGAATTTTAAGATCTCCTGCAGTCTGTCTCATTTACAAGAACTATTAACATCCTAGTAAACCCCGTGTTTGCTCATCCCATTGCCAGATGCATGCAGTTTCTCAGGGTAGCGAAGCTGCTAAGCACTGTTAAGACACTGATACTGCTGCCTAACTCATATCCTTTAAGAGGCAACTGCTATACATTAGCATAGCTTTTGGGAATTGGTATCACCACACACACCAGGGCACTGCTCAGTGGTGCTCCTGCTCATGCACAACCTGACAGCAGCGCAGCTACGGCCACACAGCACCTGTAGGTACACCGACCAGCTGGCCCAAAGATAGGACTGTGCTGACACGGTCACTCTTGCTTTCATGAACTGACACCCCCAACATGACACCAACCTGCACGGCAGAAAGACATCCCTGTGCAGCACAGTTATCTCTGCTGCCCTGGCACCTACAAACACCAGCAAAGCAGGAGGTCCCATTTTGCTTAATTCTGTAACTACCCAAAAAAGCCAGAGCTGCTTCTGACATATCTCAGGAAGAGGTAACAGGAGGCTGGGTTACAACAGGAATCAAGCAGGTGATGAAAAACAAAACAAAACAAACCACACACACTGAAACACACTTAGTCCCTCTGATCTCCTATTGTTGTAATAGGAGTCAAAGCCGCTATCGAGCAGTCCAAGAGCATGACTAACAACAGATTTAATTGCAGGTTGAGCCTCTGCTCTTTTAGTTCAGGCAAAGATCTAGAAAGGCATGTTTTGGCTAGCCTGTACTTGCAGGACGCTAACTGAAAGCATCTTTCTGTTTCAGATCAATATAGCTGCATGCAAGACCCTTCTCAAGGCAGCCTGTACCCAGAGCAGCGAGATCTTTGCTAAAGTATGAATGCAAGACATGCCATTTTCTGCAGCATAGGGTAATGAATGAAAATGTAATGGTAATCAAATCAGACTCAAGTGTTTTAAAGAAAACCAATTTTTTTTGTTATCTTTGAAGGCTTTGAGCAGTAGCAGTCTCTCTCCCTTACCTTTAGTGGAGGACTTTGCAGCAGAAGCGACCCCCACATGTGGGGCTGGGTTCCATCCCTTGACAGCTTGACTAGGGTGAGTACATGTTTTTGTCTAGGGACTGCACTTGCCTCCCTGGGCCAGATAAATACTTGGAAAAGGAAACTTTGTGCTGTCACCACACCCCATTTCCAGGGAAGCTAGCTGCCAAGCAAAGCTCTCTTAGAAGCAGCTTTGCATAGAGAATACAAAAGGAAAAAAAAAATCAGTACGTTTTCCTGATTGCAATGACTTAATACAAATATACCATATTATATAGGGTACTACTTAGTTCAATGTCTTATCTTTAAAAAAAGAAAATAAAATCCATGGCTTCTTTTGGAAACCATCCATATTTTCTTCAGATGTGGTTTACAGTCTGGGGTTTCCAACTGGAAATATTCTGACAAGGATCTGATTTTCAGGATAGTTTTTCATTCCTTTCAGAGAATCTCTATAAGGTATTTCAGATGGGAATTTTAGGGATGTCTGTGGAGTGGAGACTTGTCACTAGTAAAGGTTTGAACTATAAGGGAAAGGAGATTATAATCTATACCCACGTAATAGCGACTGTGCTAGCAACACACAGAGAGAACAGAGTGGAAAAGAGCCCCATGCCCTATGCCATGGTACAGGCTGCCTCACCTGTGACTATTGTCCTGCTCAAGAACCCCTCATGAAGACTTGTCTCCACACAATTTGCCTATGTTTTACTTGAAGTATATCATTGTCTAACTTGAGGAGGCAATTTCTAGTTTTGTTCACAGTTGGTCTACATGTTAGAACAGTGGCAGAGAGAAAAATCAGCATGAGCATGCTACCTCTTTTCAGCTGAAAACAACCCTGCCATTCACCAAGCTTTGATGTTAAAACCCAAACACAAAAAAATCCATGTTTTTCTAGCCACGTCACCCTTTTCTGATTAGACTCTGAGATCTCACACCATTCCCATTGCAAATAGCTCCCCTTCTTCACAAGCTCTAAAGAAAATTCACAAGAGCCTTTCCGCTATCTAATACAACTGGTGCCCTTCTAACTCCTGCGATGCCAGCTGCTGCTCTCACAGATCAAGGTGACAAGCTTCCACCTTCTGCAGAGAACAGTATTTTGACATGGCATTGCAAAGACAGGAGACGCAGGGACAACCTATGGCATCATTTAGCAGCAAGCTAATGCTGGCTTTGGCCAACTTGCAGATAGCATGACATATGTTCACAGCCATTTTGCTACCTTTAAGGATGATCTTAATGAAGGAAAGTTTGTGGAAAAAGGTAATATCTTTGATTGAAAAAAAATAAACCAAGTCTTCAAGCACACAAGTCTCTCTTTGAGTCTGAACTAGATAAAAGAACATAAGTAATTTAGGATAAGGCTGAGCCCAGGTTAGCCATGGAAGGAAGGAATATGCATACATGATCATTTAGATTGTTTTCTTTCTGAGCTCACATAAAAACTGACCTCAGTGCAAAGTTTTCATAGGGACAAGTGAAAATCATAACAAGCTCTCTGGAAGCAAAACTCCATGACCTCCAGGGTTATTGCAACTCTCATACTTTTTTTTTGTGACTAGGGCACATTATATCACCTGCCAAACTTTTTGTTGTTCACAGTAAAAGGGCAAAGTGCTTAATAAGAAAAGATAGAGCAGATGTGTTTTGGATAAAACTGCATTTTTGATCTGGTCACTGGCTTTATGAATACCATTCTAATTACTTCATAAATTTTCAGTGAGTTTTAATCCTACTTGCACTTCTAGTAATTTACTTTCAACCACATTATAATTAGCTAGAGGTGTAAAAAACACTTTTGAAAAGCCCTCTTCAGACACAAAACAACATCAGAATACAGTGCATACTTTGACACAAAAACCTCGACAATGCTTGCTTTTATAAATCATGTTGCTTTGAGGTAGACAAAGACAGATTGCAGAAAAGCCTCACCCTGAAAAGCCTCACCCTGAACTCCCTAGAACCACAACCCCACACCCCACCTTCATCCCAGCCTGTTATATGGCACTACTGTTCTAGCTACAAATTTAAGCCAGAGTTTTCAGGTGTGACCCATTTGCCTCATTGCCAGACAAAACCCTTTCCTGCTCCAGGTGTACTCTATCATGCAGCAATAAAAACAAACCCTCAGAAGGCAAATCTTCTCGTCAATCCTACCCAGTTAATTTCAGTTGCATTAGCCAGCTAAACCAAGTCTCCCCCCTGCTCTCTGAGGCTCTTTCAGGTCAATTCCTGATTTCCAGTGAGTTACCATGTCCATAGTCTGGCTCATACAGTTTTAGGGACTTGTTTACCTATCAGGTATCAGTTCTGATTTATCACCCTGCAATGTCTGAAATTCTTTTCCACTAATGACAGCAGCAACAACCTTGACTCTCCAGAGCTTTGACACGTAGCAAATTAAAACCGTGGGGTAATGGCTGCTTCCCTGACCCTGACAACATGTTACCTAGAAAATAGCCTACTATGCTTATGCCTACAAGAGGATTCAAATATTCCCTTCTTATAGATTCATGTTTATAGGCAGGGATTTTCAGAAAGAGTACAGAAACTCCATTGGCAAAAGATTATTTTTAACTGTAAAGGTGTAGCTGTCAGCTTGTAGAGGTACAGTTTTAACAAGCAACAAGGAGATGAAGGTTCTCAGTCTCCTGGATCTGCATGGGGGACCTCGTAAACTGTTCCCAAGGTAAACGAGTAGAACAGTCAGGGCCAGAAATTTTGAAAAGTTCATATTGAGGAAACCTGCCTGGATATGACGTACTAGTTGAAATCTGGTCTCTCAAGCCCTCCTTTCATTTTCAGCAAGTCCTAACATGCAGTGGTGCAAATTATAGAGAGCGCCAGTAAATAACAGAATATGAGATGTGGAATAAAGAGGGAACAGGGGTTTTCAGGGGATTTGTTTTTCTAGCGGTATACTCAAGCCCTGGTCATAGCGCATTGGTGGACTCAGTAGACACCTTTTCAGATGTTTACCATCCAAGTTCTGCTCTTCCACTTGTGCCAGGCCACTGAACATCAAATGGATGTTTGGTGTGTCAGGACAGCTCTGCTAAAAGCCGAGCTCCTTTTCGTTATCATACAGAGCAGCATGGAGGGAAAAGCATGTGTTCCTCGGTCTGCAGCAGAGACGCTCCTTTCCCTTTAGAGATACCTGTCTGGCAGCTAGTTTCTCTTTTCAGATGCAGTTTTTCTGGAGGTGATAATCTCTGATTACCTCAGAAGTACCTGATGCTGCAGTTTAGTAATGAATGCTTAGGTTATTCTCTGAATAGGCTATGACTCTCCTTAGCTTGAGTAGATGGGATTTCATGCTACTCCACATTCTTTTCTTTCAAATCTTTTCCTCACGTAAGGAATACTGGTTTGCTTGCTGCCACCACTAAATAAATAGTAAACAGAGAGAGCTCTGAAGTTAGTCAACCTGGAGAGTTCAGAAGCTTCTCAAAAATTGCAGGGTAAATGTATGAATATCCATATCATGTCAACTAACAGTCTCTGTATCTTGGATGCTTTTCAAAAAGCAGCCTGGAGTCAGTAAGTCATACTGACACGTTACCGATTTTGGCCCTAATTGACGATCTGTCTGAAAAGAACAAAGCTGCTACTTTGGTTTTTGGTTTTGAGACTGACCACAAATGTTCGTGTCCTAAGCCTGCTGGATTTTATTTGACTGCTCTCAGTAACAGAAATACCTCAGTATACAGCAGTGCCAAGAAGCCAGACTGAAACCATACTGTATTCAAGACACTGCACAGAGACAAGAGTACAAATAGCCAGAAAAAGGGGGAGAGGTGAAGAGATTTAGCAATGGGTAAAGCAACTAGTAAAAGAGCACATGCCTGGTCAGCAGAGGCACTTAAAGCACTGACAGCTTTTCCCTAGTGGACTTGTTCTCCATCAGAGGCATTTGTGGAGTGACATTCCTCTGAGCCTTACCTAGCTTAACAAGCTGCCTTCCCTATTTTCCTGCTTCCTTGGGAGAAACAGATAATCAAGATTTCTACAGGAGACAGGAAGCCAAGAGGAGCTTTTAACTAGCAGTGGGGAGAAGAGAAAGGGACAAAGTCCACTTACCTAAGAAGGGTATAGACAGAAAGAGGTTGGAAAGCCCCCTATGGTCTCCCTCTCCTTTGCCTCCATCTGTCCCACATCCTACCTTTTGCAGAGGAGATGCCATTCCAGTGTCATTCTCAGACTGGAGCAGGACAGATCCCTGGAGCTGCAGAAGAGCAGGGAGACACTAAACGATGCTATGGAGAATGTGAGCAGGGGTATATGATGCGGGTATTCTGGATTTGGAGAAATGGAAAAAGATCCACACCACCAGGCAGCTTTTTAGATAAGTCTGTGTAAGATGACCTTGTCTGAGGTCACTTGGGGAAATTCTGGCAGCATAGCCCAAATCAATTTAAGCTTTACATTTCAGAGAGCTGGCAACAGGAACAGCCTTGCAGTGTGTGTGTGGCAATTTCAAAAGTCAAGTGGCCAGCTCAAACCAGAGCTCATGGCTTTTGGGCCCATCATCATCTCAGTGTAGGAGGTCTGATGGAGGACTCTGAAGTGCTGGGTGTGCTACCAGCTCACCTCTCAGAGCGCCCAGTTGTATGGTCAATCTCTGAGTCCATATGCTACACCCAGCTTGCACATAAAGAGCCCAATTTTCTTGGCCCTGGGAGCAGCCAATGCATAGCTTCCTGCCCAATCACAGCACTGTTCCAGAGAGGTAGCTTGGGTACCTCTACTTGGCATAATATCAGATATAAGCAGATTTGTAATTTCAGAGTTAGAGCACTAGAAAAGATACAATATGTTTCTATTCTTTATGTAAGACTTAAAAAAAAAATCAATTTAAGCAACAAAGCAAATTTGATAAAAGTTTGACGAAAGTGTACAGCCCTCCACAACAATCAGTATGGGGTACTCCTGCACATACTTGCTGCTTTGGACAATGTTTGGACAGTGCTGAGTACATAGTCTTTCCAGCAGTTTCCCACATAGCATCCTTGCATCCGCAGGGGACAAGCATCAGTGGCAGCCAACAAACCAACAAGATCCAAAGGAGATCAGCAGGACACTGCAGGATTATATTATCATGCCAGCCCAGCCATTCAGCTGAATACATGTTAAATCCAGCAGCTGGTCAACCTTCTATTTCTCCTCAAGCCTAAATAGCCACCAGTCAGTTTGCAAACAATTGCCCCTGCACCAGACAGGATGGCTGGTACCGTCTTCGCAGGCTACTGGGGTTTTCTCCGCATTGCACACAGCCTTTGCCTGAATTACAGCGTGTGCTAAAGAGCAGTCTAGTCTTTGCAGTTCCCAAGGAGCCTGCTCCTGCTCTTCCCCACATGAGAACCAGACATTGGCCTCCAACTCTAGCAGAGGGAGGATCAGGCCCCCTTGCAGAACAAGCGACTACCAATTAGTGACACTTACTGATTCTATCTGTAGAGAATCATTATGAAAAATGCAAAGCATTATGCAGCCACTATTAATCTTCTGCTTTTGTTGCATTTACTCATGGTTTATGTCCCTCCAAGGAGGATAAATGATCAAGGCATGTACTCACATTGCTATTTGTCTATTTGTCTGTGCAACAATACACGTGCTCAGCACTAAGTAGAAGTTATTTTTCATGGGGAATGCAGCTTAAAGGCTTTTCAAGGTCAGAAGGCTTTGTGAGGAAAAAACCTGCAAGTGACTCTGGCTCATTTGCTGCCAGCTCTTCCTTTTAAAGTTACAACCCACACAAGACCATAGGCGGGGTAAGACTCCAGGAGGAATGACCGCAGAAGTGCTCTTGTATTTTTGTCTTTTGCTAGGGTACAGGATGGTGCACAGGTGTGTAAGTATGACAGGTAAGGTCATTGTTGTCAAATGACAATTCCTGTTCCAAGGTATTTAACATTGGTGGAACAAGCGCTTCCACTCTGCACTTGTGATATTGAAATCTTTCCTCTCTTTACTGCTTTTCTCACTGGCTTATAGCTCATTGTGAGCAACAATATTTTAGTCCAGTTTTGTTTATGGTGGCAGGGATATATTTCTGGAGGTTGAGTTCTAGCACATTCAGGCTATCCTACATCTGCAGTGGTGCTTAACTAGCCATCAGACACTAACAAATAGCACTAAGAAATGTTCTTTGGCACTGCATAGCTCTTTGCAAGAATGACCATCTCCATTATGAACACAGAGTACTTAATATTAGTCCAAAAGTGGGAATGCAAAAGCAATACAAATATTTTAGTAGCTGGTACAGAAACTACATTCTAGTTAAAATGACCAGATTTCCATGTTTACTTTGAAAGCATACAGACATAAGTACAAGCATTTTGTAAGTTTTTAGTCTTAATATAGAAATGTGATATTATGGTAGGGATGGCACTCTGAAATTCAAAAGATGATAAAGATGAGAAGCAGTATTTTTCATCTAATAGTCACATGGCAAAGCACAGCATTTGTCCCTTCCTTACTCAGAGAAACAGTGAGACAGAACCTGGTCCAAAGCCAGCAGTGTCAATGCAAGTCATCTGCATCACTTCTGCAGCTTTTGGATCTGGCCTGGTATCCCCAAAAGACTGTAAATACAAAAAATGGCTTCAGCACCATGTCACGCGAAACAGGGAAGTAAAACGTGCTGCCAAAGTAGATATCAGGTAAAGTCAAACATCTGCTGCCTGATTCCCCCGAACAAAGCTCCATTCAGGCAGAGGGTAATATAAAATATTTATAAAACATAGTCACAGAGGAACTCGGTTTCACACCTCCCAATTATCTTTTATTCTTGTATTTCTTCTTCTCTGTTTCAAGTCAACCAAAAATAGTATGAGAAATCTGAGAAGATTACTTTTCCCAAGACACTTGTTAAATGTGTTCTTTAAAATAGTTTTTGTTTCCAGAAAACTGTTCAGAGTGTTCACATTTGCATATATCAGATCCACTCAGTCATTTCCATTGGTGGATCTAGCAGTCATTAAGTTAAAGCAATCTAATTTCAGTAACTCAAGATGTGCAAAGAGCAAAGGTAGTGAAGTATTTAACAATAAATATTCAGACATCTTGGAAGACACTGAACAATATTTACAAACTATTTAATGAGATATGATTCAATGCATCTTGCCAGGTGATAAATGGCCACTGTTTGAATAGCAGATAGGTCGCAGGAGATTATCAGTGCTATGCCATGAATATTGTATCGCTAACAATAAATATTTTGACACATAACAATCCATTTATATATAAATCAATCAGATACTACACTCTTAATTATCCATACTGTTAATTGTTCAATCTTTTTAATTGTTGTGAATGGTACCTTCATCAAGAGTTTTGTCTGTTATAAATTAGAGTGGTTCATTTAATACCTCCTTGGGCAAATTCATTTACCTTGGTGGAAATGCAGAGATGTGAAGAGAGTAGAATTTGGCCTATAACCTTCGGAAATGATGGATTTCTTTTAACCTAAACTGTTGTCTCCTGCAACTTCATTTACAGGAGGCGCTGACGCTGATACCATGTCTTTTTAGAGACTCTATGGATATGCACAAGCTTCAAACATTATCCTCTTAATTACAAAGGTGTAGGGCAGGAGAATCTACTAAATAGTTCTCTTTTAGTATTTGAAAATTAGTGCTAAAGCCACATAGCATTTTACTATCTTTTTTCTTTAACTATAAAAATGTATTTCTATCCCATTAGTTGTTGTTCCTGTCTTTGGCATTACTCTGAGTTGCCTACGCTTTCTCCTATTAACGTGGCTATTGCCTCCATGTTCTGATGACATCATCTGCACTTCCAGAGCTGACAATTGCCTTGACCTTTCTACTTGCCACTTAGCATTGCACTACAAGTTCACTTGCTGTCCACTATAATTTTTGGCCTACACATCTATTTCCCCCCGTGCCACTGAATCTCTGGGTCTAGTGTTATTTTTCCTCCCAGATGCCCTCCCTGGCTTTTATCCAAGCAGATTCTTATTCAGTGGCATTTAGGTCATGTTTCTAGTACCTATACTTGCTGCTGTATCTTTCCTTCATCTTGAGTAGCATCCATATGGAGTCCACTCTGGCATCATACATGCTTTCACATGCCACCAAGTACTCTTTTAGACTTGTAGAACACATCTTAGGCAAGAATGGATCTCATGTGAGTGTGGTAATTTCCACTAGACATCAACTTCATCAACCCCCTGCTTTTATTTCTAGTTGTTTCTTTCCCTTCTGCCAGTTAGCAGCCAAAAGACACTTATAAATACCAAAACATTCCAAAATTAAATTTTATGAGTAAGACTTCACCAGAAACCATGTTAATATCAAGCCAAGGCTTCTTCATTCACAATAATCCAGTTTTCAAGCCAGGTTTTGTTTTTATAGCCCAATAGAAAGCATGTGTTTATGATTCTGCAGTGGGTGATGTACTTCAGGATACCTGCGCAGACTCATACGGAAACCTCTGCTATTTGAAAAGGAGAGATCACTACCCCTTTTCCAACAGAGGCCTGTGACAGGAGGTGAGCATATAACAGAAAAGGAGAAGCAGCTGTCACTGTATGTAGGGACACTTTAGTACATTGCCTCTACGCCCTGGTTATTTGAGGTTTCCAGGCATGGCTGGAGTAGGAGCAGCAGCTCCATCAGAGCTATAGCTCCAGCTGGCTGGATTGCACAAACAGTTGCCACACATACATGCCCCTGCATATATGAACAGTCCTCTCCTGGGACTCACTGGAACTGCCATGAATGTGTTGAACATGAACCCACATTAAGGTAGAGTAAACCCTACACATTAACCATTCAAAAAAAGCATCAGACCTACTACACATCTGCAGGACACCTTGCAGCAGGTCTGCATATGCTTTTGTTCTCATTTGGGAAACCCCAAAATAAGTATGTCAGTCCTCTCTGTACAAGAGCTTTTCTGAACAGAACTTTGTACCAATCCATCTCTGTCCCTGACGTTTTCTTAGCAGAGCATGCGTTTGTCTCTGTTATTGCAGAAAGGATTAGGTGTCTATGTTGGTAGCAGACCAAAGGAAAATATAAAAAGGAAGAGGAGGCTGCTTGGTCTCAGACCTCCACTTGTTTTTGGAGGATCTGTAATTGTCAGCTGTGTCTGACCTTTCTGGTCATCTCTTCACTGATGCTTCACTTTAAAAAAGAGCACCAGCCTGCTCCTAGTGCTGCCTTCTGGGCTGATCAGCAGTGTCTTTCCATGGTCTTACTAGAGCTTGAAATTAGATCTACCAGACTTTTTGAATTCTACTATTTCTATGACATTCACAAATGCTAGACATGTCTCTCACCCACCTTATACATCCTAGAGGTCAGAAGGAAACCTCATAAAAACATGACAATTCAGAATCCAGAAATAAAAGCTGTCAGACTGGAATTTTATTACAGTAATGAAAGTTATCTGACGTGAATAAATGAACTCCTAACAGCATTCTCATGTATGCACACACTTAGAAAAACAACCAGCAGAGGGAAAAGAGAGCAACAAAAAAATCCTTTCTTAAAGGCTCCTGTTACATCTTTACTTTTATAACTTAAAAGCTGTACTAGAGAGCAAGACAGTCGGTGGTCATGCACTGTAGCCAGCAGGGCTGCCAGCATGGCCTTTGTTTCCTGGTCCTTCTTGCCGTGCAGCACACAAGCTGTCTGGTGCCTCTACGTCCTGCAGAGCACCTCACATAAGAGGCCTCTGGTGAAAGCAAGTGGAGATATGGCCTGCGATGCAGAAAAGAGCTCCTTCCTGAGGCTTTCCTTCCATCCAAACTCTCCCTGGCTCTGCTACCGAAAGGATGGTAAAGATCCTGTCACTGCAAGGTTCAGGTCCCCCTTCTACCTCGATATACCATGGAAGTAGGCAGTAAGCCTTTATCCTTCCTGTCCCAACCACCTCTCTTTCTATAGTCTGCTCTCCCCTGAGCTTCCATGAGATTGTATTCACTCAAAAGCACTGGCTTTGAAATGACAAGACTGTTCCTCTGCGAGCAGTTTTGTGCCTATGGCTCTCTATACAGGTTTCAGCGCCAGGTAACGTCATGGACTCAATTCCAACCCCAAAATTTAGAGGCCCAGATCATCCTTTGGTTTATCCTCATCTGGAGTCACATCAACAAGAGACCAGGTAGATACAGTAGAGTGTTCCTTGTCAGGTCCTCTCCTCTATCATACCAACTGCCCTGTCTCTGTGTCCCTCTGCTTGGTCCTGTGCTTGGAATCAGCCTGTTTCTTGCCTGGACTCCTTCTCTCATCCATTTCTAAATAAGGGTCTGGATCCACAGACTTCATTATCCAGGTTTGCTTTTCTGTGCACCATCATTACTGGCATCACCTACAGAAACTAAAATCTCATGTATATTCTTTCTCTCATGGATAAAACCTGTAAGTCTCTCCATGTGCTAAACCATCTCATTTAGTTTGCCTCTGACTCTTCAGCTTTATATTTCACATAGCAATTAATTTATCCTCTATTTCTCACTACACTGAAGGCTGTACCATATTGAAGTCTGTATCTGAGCAGAGCTAGTAATTCATCAGCACTCCAATATCTCTATGTATAATGTGCTCATTTTGCTAAAATGGGCTTTTTTAATCTTGCTGACAACTGAAATGTTGATATTGTTAAGGTTAATGACCCACTGATAAATACCAGAAAACACTTTTACACTCAAATAGTTTTTAATCATGGCTGTTGCAAAGTGTGACAAGAATGCTTTGTGCCTAAACAGGCTTTAGCAGCAGTACTTTCTAAATATCTGAAGTCCCATTTTACTATCAAAGTGGTTTCTCTTGACAGTTACTGGGTTTGCTTTTATGCCAGGTTCTTAGGTTTATTATATTGAGTTTGTGTGCAAACTGGCTGGCTTTTCTTTCACACTTCTTAATGGTCTGCACTGTGTGTTAGATGTGCTGAGATGCCTTCGATCTGTACCTTACAAATGATGAAATCAATTCAATCAGTAAGCAAGCTAATGGAAGGAACCAAACACCTGTGAGGGTTTTATTGGGGTATAGTCACCTAAAAGGTACTCTCTCTGATAAAGTACGTTCAGCTACGGTCACAGGGTCATAAGGAGGCAAGATTAACACTGATTTTTTCACATTTTAACTGTGCACATTTAAACACCAAGTTGCTTCTGGGGAGGTGTTTGCATTGTACTAAGAAAAAGGCATGCCCAGTTATTTCATGTAGTTACTAAGCCAGCATACAGAAAGGGCTAGATAAGTAGTTTCCATTTTTAATTCACATTGTTTTTTGCTGGATTTCTTCCAAGCATTGAACCAGCAAAAGAAATATGAAGCACTTTACATCATTGTGTTCTCAGAGATACTGCCCCAGCTCTCTTTAGCCAAACAATGTCAATATAGCTTCACTGGAGCCTGAGCAGCAGGTGTCTGTCAGCTGATGATCTGACCCTAAACAGAGATTTCTGACTGCATAAGCTCTGTGGAAAGGACAGCAGAGATGGATATCACAGTATGAAGTCATGGGAATGCAAAAAGAAAATTCCCATTCAAAGCAAGCAGTATTTTGCAGCACTGAAGGGATTCAAGTGGGGAAATAAAATCCAGGATGTGCAGGTCTCATAAATTACATGTGTATTGTATCTAGATGAGGGGGAAAAAACCCTTTTGCTTTGACATTTACTGTCCTTGATTTGTCATGTTAATTCCCAAAAAAGGTGGCTTTAGAAATAGCTGGTATTTGCAAAGACTTTCAGATGAACTGAGTGTTTCAGAGCATGTTAGCCAAATGCCACTCAGATCCATTCTAGCCTCACACTGAAGCCAAGCAACTAAGCCAAAGGACAATGCTGGGGAAGGACAATGAACTGATGGAAGTGGCTAGTGATATATTACCTCTGAAAGTAAGAGGCTTGGTGAGAAATTATTCTTGCTATTTGCATTATGAAGTATAGCTCTTTTGGAAAAGTCAAGGTAACCATTTTCCCTACAGAGACTAGCCAATATGTCTTAGCTCTGTTCTGAAACAGTCTGTGTTACTTGTGCTAGCAAGAGGGCTCTGCAAAGAGTCCAACTTCTGATTGCAGATTTGACAAGGACCGGACTTCTAAAGCCAAGGCTGAACCTGACAACCTGCGCTGCTCAAGTGCAAGTTATATGAACAACATGAGGATGTAGCAACTGCCTCCTGGGTCAGACCAATGGTTCATCCAGCCCAGGATCCTGACTCAGATGGTGGCAACAGGATAAACTATTTAGAGACAACATGTCAACCTAGTCACTCTCTGCTCTCCATTTACTTTTTATTCCCCCACAGCTGTTGTATCAAGGATGTTATAGGGTATATTGCTCAGTCCTTTCAGTATCCATTTAGAGACTCTTGATCTGTAAATGTCTAATCCCTTTTTGAATCTGCTCATACTGTCTGCTTCTACAAACTCCTATGGCAGCAAGCTCCAGAAGTTCACCACCCACTGCATGAAGAAGCACTTTCTTTTATCTATTTTAAACTTTTCCTACCAGCTTCACTGAGGTTTGTGAACACTTGAAGTGATTCAAACAGTAACCCCTGCTGCATCACAAGATAACAATAAAAATATATATGTGGTCCCTATTCCAGACATGAGAGTTCCAGAGTCCAACAGAACAGCTTGTAAGACTCCAAGAACAAAGAAATGATCACACTTTTGGACTGATTTAGTTCTAAAGTACACTAGTAACATTATGTTGGTTTAGCCCACATAGCAGCACCCAATGCAAAGGAAAAATAAAAAAAGCTCATTTTATATATACATATGCACACACACCAGATGTTCTGTATTTTTAGCTTGTCTGCAGGTGTGTGTAAAAGCAGTTTTGAGACTCATTGATTGTGGAGTTCTGCTAACTGTCTTAAGCTTGTACCATTCCAAAAGAGATATAGTCCTAAGAGCCTTACTGCTAACAAGCTAAGCACTTTTCAGGAGCTGGCTTTTGGTCTGGCTACATTTATTTCAAACTATGTTATTCTCTGCTAATTAAACTTTTGAAAAGGAACACAGCTGACAAGAAGTTCTGAGTAATTTGCTCAGTCCTTGACATTAGTCAGGAAGTCTCAAAGCAGAGGCCACAGAAGTACAAGTATACTAACCTCCAAGAGAAGAAACAACAGTCCTTAATTAGAGTCTTACCTCTGATGTTGTAAGGGATGAGCAGAAGATATCAAAGATATCCAAAACACAGATGATTCTGGTGGTAAGTGATCAGTTCAGACACACTGTGGCTGGAGGATCCCTAGAGGCAAAAAGAAATGGGAGAAAGTCTGAGTATAGCTTGGAGACACAGATGCACAGACTTGGCATTTGCCCTGTGGCTTTTTTTGGATGCACTTGAAAGGTTCCTCTCAAGGATGAAAGCACAGTCTCTGTTTGTTTTGTGCCTGGAATGAGCTGACACCTTCATATTATCTTAGACTCATTGGCAAATGGTCTCTTCCAATGGCTGCAACTGTTATTAGATTACAAAATATGCAAAACAACAGATGGCCGCTAAATTAATTGCCAAATGATTAACTGCATGTTAATGATGAGGGGTTTAAGAACAAAATTTAAGTGAAGAGTCAGGTATGAAGGAAACTTGAAAAATGCTTCCATTTTCATGCCAATGGTGGGTAGCTCTATCTTATTAGAGTTCACCGTTAGCCAAGGAGACACTTTTTTTTTTTAAGTCGTGAGCAGCACATAAATTTTCCCTATTCAGAGCAGGAATTAATAATTCAGGAACACTTCACCCTGTCCCCTAACTTCAGTGGAAGTCTTTGAACTCATTCTTTAAGCAACAAGACTTACTCCCCTCCCTTGCTCCAACTAAAACTACCCTCCAGTAGAAATTGTCTAATGCAGTGTTTGTGGAGACTTGGAGACAGCCATACCTTTTTAACCAAATGTTGTGTATACATATAGTGCTGTTGATGTCTACAGCAACTCTGGACTGTGTAAGTAAGTGACAGTAAACCCACTAAAAGACATAAACACCTCACCCCCAACATGAACCATAGATTTAGGCACACCCCAGTAGTGAGATGGGAAGTATAGGACATAGACTTACAGAAAAATGGCAGGTCAGTAGCACTGTCATGTCGGTAGTATGAAAAAAAGGCTTAATTTAACATCTTAGAAGCAACAATCAAGCCAAAAAGCCCGTAACACAAGTCAGCCTCAAACTACCGCCTGGCATTGCAGCTGCTAGGCACCCAAGCTAAGGGAGTCTGCAGCACCAGCCCCTATGGCCTCTCAACCCCCCTGCACTGTTGGCCAAAGACCTGCTCCACATCCCTGCCGCCCAGTTGCAGTGGGGGCTGCAGGGCTGCTCCCACACTACAGCAGGCAGAAGCACTCTGCTGGCCATCACTGGAAACAAAAAGCCTCTGATAAACAAACCTGGTCTGTGACGAAAATACCACCAAGACTTCATTGCCTCCCATTTCCTACAAGGTAGGTGATAGATAATGCCAAAGACATTTGAAGGAGGAAAGGCAAAGCACTGTCTGTAATGGCAGTCTCCATTTTTCTTTTCCCTTGATATACTACTATACACAGCTACATATCTTCAGTTTCCAGGCTCAGGTCAGCGCTGTCGGCAGCTCTCTGCTCACCATCGGTGCTCTAGACAGCGATGCAAGGACACCCCGGGAGTGCTTTCAGAGTCACCTCAGTCTTGCAGCTCCCACTAGCTCTGCTTCAGGCCTGAATGTAGTTAGGCTTCAGCTAGAGACACACAGATATGTCCCAGCTACAGCACATTCCCTGGCACCCCCAGCTAGGACCTGCACACTAGCTCTACGTGTGGAGACATGAGAGCCAGGCAGCTGGGTCTGGCAGGGTTGCTGCCCCAGGCTTCTGCAGGTCAGCTGTCCCGACCAAAAGTAGCTATATTGCTTCAGACACCAGGCTGGTCCCTGAATACAGGGATCATGGTCCTTTCTTCCACATACAGTTAATTTACAAAACCAGCACTGACATCTATTTAGCTCTGCATAATGCTTTCTGAGAGGTTCTGGAAAAGCAGACCTTTGTCTGTGATTCTGCACTGTGTCAGGCCTAAGCACAGGAGACGGAGGGGCAGGATGGAAGCATACAGAGCAGTGGCCAGCATCTCCAGCCCTGTTAGACAAATTTTCAAGGTAGGGATTACTTTTTACTTTCTCCATATGATTCCTTAAACTTTATTGTTCTGGCCTAGGGCATTGTTATTACCTACCAGCACTACATGACTAACGGTAACTGCATGAAAATGTCACAGTAGATGATTGAGAACTACCAGAAAACAATATATATTCAATTAGTCAGTTGGACCCACAACGGCAATTTGCTTGCTCCTGTTCATTTTGCAAATGTCTGCTGACAATTTTAACTTTCACAGATGTAAACTTACATATAACAATTTTGGGGGGACACAGCAGCAGAACTGTAAGACTCTCTTACGTCTCACAGTTAACACATGCCACCAAGTATTCCTCCTCTAAGCTGTCCGGCTGCTAGCACTTAGAAAAATATCAGTGTCCAAAACTCTGTTAAGACTTCCTTATTAGCCCCACTGACCCACTTCGAATCCAAAACTTTGTACAACAATCTCAAACCTTCACCAAAAAAACCCCCCAAACACTTAATTCTTCTGCTCTCTTGAGTTTCTGCCAAGCTGCCCAAATGCTTAGCCTTCCGATGTGTGATGGGGAGTCTTGTTCTAGCTATTGACCTGACATACACAGAAAAAACCCCAGTTTGAATCCTGCTCTCACTTGGCTTTAGAGAATTTGGTTAAGTTTGTTTTGGGACATGCCACTATGGTCTTTTCCTTTTAGTTACCATGGCTGCCCAAGACGATGTGACAGATCATCTGCAATGCATGCAGTTCTCCCCAGGTACCAGACCAAGAAAAACAGCCTGGCAATGAAGTCAGCTAACTACAAAGTAGCACACAAATTTTTGTGTGCTTTTTGCTGCTGTTAAGCAGTTCAGACACTTCTACTCTTTTTTGTGTGTGTGGTCCTACATGTTTCTAGAAGTGCTCCATGAGATACCCTCTACCTCTGCATGCAAAACTGTATCATCTCTCTTCTGCTCTGTTTCCACTGCTGCTTTTTGGAAAACACAGCTGCCTGTGGTTATGGGATGGAAAGAAAACATGTAAGGGATGAGTAGAAGGAAGATGTGTAGTCAAATTTCTGGCTGGGAAGGAGTGGGAATGATCCCCCAGGAAATATTAGCTACCGTTTTATTTTTCAAGAGCCTGAAAAACTGAGGAAAGAAAAAAAAAAATTACACAGGAAAAAGTCTGTACATCCAACCTTAATTATGGTAATGGATCACAAGTGGCTTCTGGCACTCAGTTGAAGCATGTCACCCTATCAAAGACCAGTGAGATGAAGTACCAACTTCCAGCCATAAGCCAGATCAAGACAGGCTAGTGGTTGTGAAGCAGGGAGCCTCAGTAAATCCAAAGTAGGAGAGTCCAACAACGTCACAACTCCAAGTACAAGCACCCTGTTAAAAAGTCATCATACACAGTGGGTTCATCACATTGCTCTTTAAATGCATCTTTCTGTATCAAATCGCACTTATAGTTAGGCTGTGTTATTTCACATTGCATTAGCCTATATCATGTCATATCATTTGGCAGTAAAATGATATGCCATGACATATACATAATCTGGGGCATGTCATACCCTGTATTTACATTAGTGTATTTGATTTAAACATATGACCATCTTGTCTATCATTTTCACATCTTCCTCTTAATGAAGCTGATGGGAGAAACCTATGAACAACTGACAGGATAATCAGGATCCAGAAGCAGAAGGAGAGGATGAGTGACAGTCTAGTTCCAGTGGCTGTCTAGTTCCAGTAGCAGCATCATGTCAGTTAACCTTGCATACTTCTAATTCCCCTTCCTGCCTGTGGAGCATCCCCTGTTGTCATAATGTCAGTGAATGCCATTAAGCCTGGATAGTCACTTGCAAAGTCTTGAATAAACCCAAGGAATAATACTGAATTTTATTAAAGCTGTTCAACTTCTTCATTTGGTCTCTTGCTTCTTGCTTTCTCAAGGATATCCTGAGGAATTTGATTGTTTTCTTCTTGCCAGATGAGGTATTTTCTTTCCTGGCCTAGATTAAAGTCTATATGGCAGCTTTTGTTGATTAGGCACAACTAATTATGACAACATAATATATAATATATTGTCTACATCTATAAATACGATTACATGCTATCTACGTTGGTGAAATTTTCCTTACAAAAGATTTCAAACCAGCCAGTCACTACATACTGTAATAGCACTCTGAAATCTCTCCTCAGCACTTATCAGATCAATATCAGTAACTGGAGAGGAACTGGTCTGGAGCAAGACATGAGGATACAAATTTGTTATGATGCTGATGAGCCTTCAAGTAGAAGCATGCTGCCAAGGTGGAGATGAGAAGAGACACGGAAGAGCTCAGACAATAAAGCACCATTTCCTAATCTCCTAAAATTCAAGTGCTTCACTTCCAGCACACCTGTTCTTCAAAACTAATCTGCTCTTGGATGAAGACTTGCACAGAATTAAAATAAAAAAAACATCTACATCACTCCAAGTCACAGTCACAATCAATCACAATGGACAACCAATAAATGCAATATATAGTATCTTCAGTGGAAGACAGAGTAAAATTAATGAAGATGCCCAGACCTGGCACCCATATACGATCATAAAAATGTAGACAACCACTCTTGTTAAAAAACAAACTCTGTATAGAATTGTATATTGCTGTGCATAGGCAGTTTCTGTGTTACAGTACAGCAATAATTTAACTGCACACAGCAGCCCTGCCTGGCAGTTTATGGAGACTCTATAAGGGAGCACAACATCCAAATAACATGTCGGGGAGGATTTAGATGGGCACAGTGCAGTAACTGGAATTGGATTTGGGACGCTCTCGCAGCCTCTCTCACAATCAATTACAAGGCCTTTTGGAACTACACATGATCAAACTCTTCATTGCCACCTCCCCAAAAGACTGCTCTCAGGTACGTACCTCAGGAGTGGCTGGGGATAACATACTGCCACGTTCCCCTCTCTCATTTTACCTGCTCAGAGCACCCGTGGGGATCTGGGGCTAGAAAGCCCACTGCAGAGCAGGAAACACCAGGCATGTGCTGGAGGGTGGTGTCAGTGGCCACAGCTCAGTGCCACATTTCTCCCAGGGGGAGGTGTGCAGGCAACGTGACTGCCTGGGTTCTCAAGCCTGGTTAACTGGGATGCCCATTTATGCTCTTTCTTTTTAAGAACTCGGTAACAGAACAATTCTTAACTTCACATAAAGCCTTTGACTCTCTATTTCTCTAAGTAACCTTTTCATGTACAAATGAACACTTAAACAGTGTTATCCTCCCTTCTGTCCCCAATTTCACTGGCAGTGCTCAGAGGTTGAAATGACCTCCATAAGATCTTTTGCCATTTAAGAATTAGAATACAGGAAATGACTCAGATTAGAGCACATGAAGTGTATCTATATGTCAAACATGCTGTTCGTTTGTGTCAAAGACGAACATGTACAATATCTGGTGTCTTCAGCCCATTTCTCAAATTTATTTCAAAGAGTGTATCACCTAATACTTAAATAAGCATGGGAAGAAACAAAACACAAATAGTCCAGCTGAAAGATGTGCTGAAGGAGCTCACATAGCCAAAAGAGTTGAGTGACCCCATTTTTTTCTGCACCTATAAAATGTGGTCACTCACTCTTCTCATACCTATGTCTGGCAGAGTTCTCGCACCAATATGCTTTAAAAACTAAATCTCTGCTTTGGGGTAGCTAGCCATCACTCAAGCCCACTTCTTCTTCTAGTTTTCCCTGCAGCTGAGCCTATTTCTGAACATTCCCAGCTGCTTTCTGGGACAGCTTTGTCTTTGGGGTGTGGGGATCCCAAACAAACAACACTCCTTCCCTGGGCATAGCGAATGTGGGATGATAGGATGGGAGGTACTGACAGAGTCAGCTTCAGGTTACCTAGGTGTTATTCAGAGCCTAATTTCCCAGTATGGTCAGTGGTCCGTAGGCAGTGGTGGTGGGAAGGGGAAGAGGGGGTGATGCGCAGCACTGAGGTAGGACCCCAGCCTCAGCTGCGGCACCATGCATTCATGGCATGGTCTCGGTAGATTCCTCGGGGAAAGCGTCTCAGCCAGACATGCTGCTCAGCCACTGAACGGAAAACATTTGCTAACTTGGCTTTGCATTTCTTTAATATTTCATATTATGTACGTCAAGTCACTCATTTCTTGGGAATTTTTTTTTCCAGTGAACATTTTATTCATTACCATTTATTGCTTGGTGCTCACAGGAGAGTTTCTCACTGAATGTTCACTAGATTAAAAGCTGGAACATTTCCTGACCCAAGCGGAGCTTACCAGGTTAATTTTCATCCATGTCAAGATGTTACAGCATCTTGAATCAACAGAACAGTTTTGTGCCTACTGCTTAGTTCAGAGTTAAAGAGAAACCTACAAGGTTTAATGAGTAACAGGAAGCAATTCATTAAAGTTTTGATAATGTAATGTTTCACAGCTATTTCACTTCGTAATAAATTTTACATCCTAAAAGAAGAACGAAACCTTGGAAAAACATGTGCCTAATGTAAGAGACTGGCAAGCAGGGAGGACTGCTCAGCACTGTCCAAGAATTTTTAGCAGCTTTAACACTGTTTATGGAGTTGAGGTCTTTATTCAGAAGCACTTATTCACTTGAAGTGCTTTCTTAAATAGGGCTTTTTGTGATAAAATATTTCATAAAAATTTTGATGTCTTCTCTTTAAAAATTCAGTTCTGTATGGTAACACCCTCAGAACATCTGCAGATAAGTTTCAGATAACTCACTCTGTACCTTGAGAATTAAATCTTTTTAACAAAGAATTATAGCACATGTATCTTCTGACACATACAGTGTTAGCCCCTCTTGGAGACAAGATGCCAGACTGGACAGACATGACATCTAGTCTACTAAGGTTGTTTCTACAGTACCGACAAACACAAAGGAATTCCTGCAAAGCCTTGTAGCCTGCAGTGGGCTCCACAATGAGTCCAAATGGGTTTACTTTCCTTTTAAAATGAAAACTCTGGAGTCTAACTCCCCAAACTGAAAAATCCAGAGATTTGTCTTTTTAGCCTAACAAGGATTATCAACTAGAACATTAAAATTATGGCTTCTACTTTCTCCATCTCCCTACTTCCCAGAGTTGCTCAGAAAACAAAAAGCCCCTCCTTCTTAATGACTGAACAATAGCAAAACCATGACCATGACAAGAAAATGTGATAGATGACAGCTCTTGCAATAGCAGTTGAAAGCTAGGGCCCCCAGCACAATTCTACTGAATGCACAATATTACTATAGTTACAGAATAGAACAACAAATGTATTTATTTATGCAGTGACTATTGTGCATTTTAACAATTGGTAACTGGCATTTAACTTCTGGAATAACAGCTTAAATCCAGCCATTAAATTAATTTTAATTAAATGTTTGTGAATGCTTTTTGCTATTATATACTACACAGCTACTGCTAATGACCTGCTCCATCTAGTCTCCGGGTCGCATTATTCCTTATAGGAAGCCCCTCACTGCTTTGCCTGCCCTGTTTTGGGGAGAGTGTCAGTGTTAGTCTTTATGCACAGGGACCAATTTTTCTGCTGCTGCGGGAAGACATCTCATTCCTCAGACCGTTCATCACTCAACACCGCAGGGGATCAGCATCACATACTCCAGGGAGATGATGCATGGGAGGATGGAGCATAGTTTGCTGTGCTCACTGCTGTAGTCCTCCGTGTTTCTCTTCTGCAACTCTTTCCCCTAAGGATATTTCTTGCTTTCTGATAGGTTTGAACAGAGCTCCTGGGTGTTTACATAAACTTAAAGGATACAACCGATTTCCAGAGGGTTTGGATTTTGCTGTCAAAAAAGCTACCGGCACACTTAATGTTAGAGGCATACCTGTCGTCTTCCCAGACAAGCCCCAACGCGCACAGAGGAATCCACAGTAGTAACTGTAATCACAGTCACCTTTTCTTCTCACCACCCTCCCCATAAATCTTCCTTGGAGTTAAGCACGTAAGCCAGTTGAGCAATATGGCTTTTAGAGGTCGTTGTCATAGTACCTCTCCATCGACAGAGACTTCGCAGAACAGAACTGCCATTATCACCAAACACCATCATGTCTAGCCCACTTCTGCAGACAACCACCTCATATAATGTTATTCATGAAGTGATCTCCTTCCACCTGACAATTAAGATCCCCCTCATTAGTCCTACTGGGAGCTGCACCAAAACTCACTGCATTTATGGTGAAAACTTCCTTCTGCTCTCCAGAATTTATATTTGCTTAATGCCCATTTGTTTCTATCCCTTAGGCATGAAAAGTTTAGGTTTAAAAGGTTAAGAAGGAGAACTTCCTAACATTTCCTTGCCTAAGTCACCTCTGGTACTACACAATTGTGCTGCAGGTCAGATATATACTAGTAGTTAATCTTTTTTCTAATAGATAAGCTGTATCACAGAAGAAAGAGATTTAAAAAAACCAAAACTTTTATCTACAGTGGGCTTGGTGTTAGGTGGGTGGAAGGATAAAATACCAGCAACGATGCATGGGGAGAAAGAACACTATGGGTGGTGACCAAATCCTAGCTTCTTCACTGGAACCAGTTAAAGAACATTTTGGAAGGAGTGTCACAGCATATGACTTGGTTAAGCTTTCCATAAACTTGACAAATAAAACTCCATCAATATAAATTGGGAAATACTGTTTTCACATGCTTAAAGCACTAATCTCTGAAACAGAGGGACTATTAGTGGGACAGTCATGTGTCTGCAGCTGCCAGAAAAGCCACGAAGTGGGAGAAATGGTATTCTCTGCTGCTAGTGGATGGGAGAGACTTTTTTTGGCTAGTGGGAAAATGGAAGGAAGATCAACTCTTTGCCTGCAGAAACAAGCAATTACAGCAACAGCAATCATAACTTGCTGGAGAAAGCATGAGAAACAGGCCTACAGCTCGCAGGAGCTCAGAATTCCCACTGCATTAAAACAAACGCACAGACACAATGTCTGGAAAAAAGTTAATTCTCCCATTTAAATAATCCTTAAATTTTACTACAGAAAGAGATTTGAACTGATGAAAACTCCAAACATATGAATGACTGGGACACGGAGGAGGGTTTTCTAAAGTCATGCCTTGGTGACAGTTTTCAAGGTTCCATTCTTCCAGTCAAGAGTGGGGAAACCTTGTAACACTAGCCAGACCCACTAAGGCCTGTGGCCACTGCTGTAAGTGCTTCTGCTTGCTTTGAGATGTCCTCCGAAAGGCTGCAAATCCAGCAGCAGACTTCTGGGAAGGCAAGTGAATTGGCAAGAAACTGTTCCCATTAGAGAACTGTGAATAAAAACCTGCAGTGTATTCCTATAGACTACCTTTATTTCACTGCATACCTTTACTTTCTGACTGAGGAGCAGTCTACTGGAAGCCTTACATGGTGCTCTGAGTAGGATTATTGTCTGTACGCTGATCAAGTGAATCAGAAGTTCCTAAATTGATGAGCACTTCAGACACATTCAAGGAGAAAGGAAAGGATTTCAGACAAGCATTTCAAAACTAGTTCCTGAGATGCTATTTCAAGTAAAGAGACATATCACTTGATTTTCCAGACCACTTATCCCACAGCTCCCACTGCGATGAGTAAGAATTTCTGGATGCTCAGCAATTTGAAGAGCAGGATGCCTGATTTGGGAACAGATGAATGGTGCCAGCATGAACGTGGTGGCTCAGCAGGAGGCATGCAATACTGGGGAGGTGGCAAAAAGCTCACCCATTCCCATTCAGGAGGCAGCCCCTGTTCAGCAAATGCTCCTGGATTTGACATTTCCTATGGCTATATTCATAGCAGCCTTCTCTGAATCCAGCTGTGATACCCTGCAGAAGAAGAGGTTGCATGACTTGCCCACTGGCCAACTATATCAGTTTATTTGGTACGAGGTAGTCCCTCGCTTACAAACCCGGCTTCCCACCGTCTCTCCATACATTGCACAAGGAACATAGGCACATTGTTTGCATGCTGCTGCACACAGGTTTATGGGGTTTAAGTCCTGTGTGTGGATTCAGCCCTAAGCATGACAAATATAGTATTGAGGTACTGAGCTGTGAAGATGTTGGCCTTGATCTTCCACTTTAAAGAGGAATATTTCACATGAGTCAATGGAAAAGAACGCTTTCAGCCACTATGGATTAGGCACGTTATTTCCTTCCAAAACATGCTGACACATAAGTTACATGTTGGGCAGGTGGAAAACCAGGTATTTTAGCTGATTCAGCTCCGCATCCGATGTGATGAAGAATCTGAGGTTCATCTTCTGGAAATCCAGAAATTATTTTTTGGAATGCTGAAAGGACCTGAAGAATGTGGGAGATAAACTGAAGCTTTTACCAGTTCAAAGCACCTGTGACTTACGAAAGAGAAATTTTTTGTTTCAAACTTTTCAGAGTAGGAAGCCTGAAGGGCTAATTCACTTGCAATTTCTTGCAATAATCTAATTTACATGTCAGACAAAGTTCTGGGTTATTACTTTTCAGAGAAATTACAATATAATTGTTATTGTTTTCTTCTATAATTATTCTGATGGAGATAACAAAGGATATTTTTAATAAGCTTTGCTTATCTGAGAGTTAACACTTGAACTACCACAATATAAGCAAAATTTAGCCTTCATTCAATGCCGTAATATTTTCTGTAGACGTATTCACAATACAGAATTTTGCATGATTTTTGCATCTGGCTATATTCACATATCAGCAGTATGAAGTGGACAACAAAACTGTTGCACCAATAACAAGTTTGCTATACTTTTATTTAGAAGCTCATACCTTAGGCAAAATACTATCACTCTTTTTTGGAATATGTCAACATATTCCCATGTACTTCAATGAAGATTACAAGATACATCTGCACAGATACTGCTGTCTGTCAAGGCATTTATTTAATGATTCACTGGCTTTAAAGAGATTGTGCTAGCCACTGTTTGCACAATGAATATCAAATATCAACTTTGAGAAATATACTTCGTAGACATGACTGCACCTGGAAGCATGGGCTACAACGAAAGAGTGCATTGTGTGGGAAAATCATAATGCTTTAGCATAAACAGAAGTTTCCATACCTCAAAGTTTGGAAAGCAATTAGGCATCATAAAATTTAATTTTTAAGGTCTCAATTTAATATTTCAGATTTCAGCATCGCTCTCTGCCTTTTTTTGCAGCAGCAGCCAGCATTCTGATGTCCAGATTTGCAAAGAAGGCAACGGCTGAGCATGCATGCATGTACACCATCATCCATACATCAGTGTTAGCTGCAAACCATGCAGTGCGCTTTCTCGTGGGGTTTCAAAACTGCCTTCCACTATTTGGATGCAATTGTGTGGATAATCTCACTCTTTAAGGTTTTCACCTCTGTTGATGGGGTCTGTCCTCTGGAAAAAGTCCTAGTAAGGGCTATATGTCAGATCTACAATATACAGCAGTATTTTCACAGACCTGAATCATGGGAGTTCCCATGAGGTAGTGACCTATGTTTATAGAGCTGAAGATTAGGAGCTATATATTTTATTCTATGACTGTCTGAAAACCGTATTGTATTAAGTACTCCGCATTGTCATGAATCCCTGTGAGAGTCACTGAGAAAACGTATAGGCTTCTCTCCTTCAGGGTCAAGAGTACATTCCTCTGTGACCCTTCATTTTAACATGAGGCAAGGATGTAAAATACCAAAGGCTCTTTTTCCACTGGCTTGAGTGGAGATGGCCCAGAGTTTATCAAACAGTGAATAATTCCACTATCAATCCAGCATCTTAAAACTGGAAACCACCTACAGAGGACAGACAAGTATGAGCCAACATTAACACGTAGATACATACACACACACACAGAGTCTGCTATTCAAAGAGCGTGGCTTTAATAAAGCTCTTTTTCTGGAACATATTCTTTCTGTTGCCTGAACAACTGTGGTCTTTTTTTACCTTAACCATTGTTCCCAGCAAATTAAGGCAATGTAAATTATTCAGGTATGTCTTCTTGTGAATCTTTAATGAAGAACCTCTGTAGCAAAAGAAAAAAAAAAAGACACAAACCAACAACTGGACATGTAATGTTGTCCATCTGCAAAGGCCTTCCCTATTTCCATTAAAATACAGTACATTTTATTAAAGAGAGAAATCATAAAATTGCCAGCTCATTTGACTCTGGTCTGTACATTTCTTGAATACTAAGAATAACTTGGACTAAGCATTATTTTTACTGTCAGATTTTCATAATGAGAAATCTGAGGTGCATGATACATTCACAGAATGCTTGAAAAAGCCTCGAAATTGTGTATGAACACCAGTTAATTTTTGAGCGTGAAGAATAAGATCCCCTCCCTTTCAAGGATCACAGGTTTTCAATTTAGAAAGATAGGCAGACATTGTAGCATCTAATTTCACAAACAAAAATGTTATCTACTTTCATCTACTGTAAGCATCTTAGGATAACTAGAAAAGTTATGTTTTTATATATTTCATTTGTGTTAAAAGTATGGTTCAGTGAAGAGATAGGTGATATTGTGCTTTTAGAGCAAACCAGTGAACATAAATGCTTTGGAGAGAAAAGATATTAAAAGTTAAAAAAAATTAATGTATAATAACTAAATTTTATGAAATGTTTAAAATCATTTATTATTCAACATTGCTGGTTCAATTATTTAAACTATGAAAAAACACCCCTGTTGGCTGGTCAGTGCCACAGTAGCGTGTTTGGGAGCCCTGTACAGGGCCAGTCGCTCTTTCACACTCTGAATTCAAATTACACGGCACGTGCCCGGAGCACCTACTCCCGCTACCAAGATGGAGGTCCCTATGTTCGAGGCAGTCTCTCTCCCACTACCTGCTTTCCAGCTGCACTAGGCCAGTCACATCCTAACACCTTCATGCTCCTGGGTCACTAAAAGAGGCGATGGTGTCATCGCATCCTATATGACATTGAAATAGTAGGGGCATGAAGTACTGCAGGAGTGCTCACTGTGTCTGCCCGTGGGACCTAGCCTCTGTAAAGCTGAAGCTTGTGCTTGCAACTTGCAAGGAATCAAAAGTATGTGCTCAACAGGCATGCGGTTTAACTGTAATAAATCTGAACATTGCAACTTCCTGTGCCGGTTCACACTGCTTCATCACACGTGTGCAGGGGACAAGACAGAAGGCATTCACATGCGATACAAACTCCTCCCAAACAACACTCCAGAGACGGCTGTGGTGTTACACCAGGACAAGGGGTTTCTGTGTGTTTTGAGGCTTGTGGGTCAAGCTCTACCAACACCTGGTGCAAGCGTCCGCCCTGGGAAGTCTACCCTAATCCATCAGACAATTACTTATACTAGCAGGAAATGTAGGCTTGAATCTTATAAGAAGGTACAATTTTTTTTTTTATTTGTTGAAGTTTATGAAAGAAAAGGTTTGTCTCGAAATGTAAGTGCTCCCAACAAGGCTTCCAGAAATAGCAGCCCTCTTGTTTCAAACTGTGTAACTAAGGCAGTGATTTATAGCAACTCACTTTATTTTCTTGAAAAACCTCCGAAGTGAATCATCTCCTGCAGCATCAGACTGAGCTGAACTTTGTTCTCAGGTTCTTCAAAGTTAGCTGAAAGGTGTAGGATAGTGTGTATTTGTGTTGTTTTTTTTTTTTAAATGGGGCCTTAAGCTTCAATGTGTATGTCCTTACATTAGGCATCCAAATAAGTTGGATTGGTCCTCAAAAGGGCTGAAGTTTAAACAGACAATGTCTAAATGTTTTAAAAAAATCAAACAAACATTCACATGCTTAAATATAGCTTTATGCGTCTCATTGTAAAATATGATTGTTAGGGCTTAAGATTTTCTTCTCCTGAGTGAGTGGCCTATTTGCCAGGCTATAAAAAGTCATTTACTCCCTCAGTCTGGCCCAATTAATATTTAATTATGTCAGGCAAAGTGGAACAGCTGGAGTGGAAGGACTTGAGGGTCCTCACACAGCCCAGGGTAGCCCAAACCTACAAATTCATGTGGCATGACAAAAGCAATAACTGAATCCAGGTCTTCTGCATCCTAAGCAAATGCCCTGACTGCCAAATTGCTGGATAGCAGGGAACAAAACAGTATTACCTCTTTTGTCAGCTGTATTTGGTGCTGAGACCAAACCACTAGATTTGCTCTGAGGCTCAAGATCCTTTGAGAAAGAGAAGACAGACTCTCAGTCTGTGAAGCCTGGCGAGGATTAAATGCGAGAGAAGTGCCTACCTACCCCCAAAATAGCCAAAACAGTGCACATCCGCAAGTGCTGAGAGACAGCTTCAGCACCCAGTTCGAGTACTCTTCATTTTGGATTTCAGCAGCTCAGTGGCAGTCAGGCACCTAAGTCCCCCTCTGATCTAACCTCTGATCTGGGGCCAGATTTTGACTCAACAGTCTAAAGTGACAGTAAGGGGAAGAGAAAATGAATTCATTTTTCTATATACCTTGTCTTCTAGCTGCCATTCAATGTTTCATGTCAGGTGTTTTATACACAGGATGTTACAAAGACAATTGCTTTGTGTTTTCTTTAGGTCTAAAAAAATATTTTTTTAACATTTGCTTTTGTCTCCCTCAATTCAAAATACATGCTTCCTAGACTGAAAAAACACATTTTCCCACTGATATAAGAGAAAGCTTTCCAGTTCCCATCACTGTTTTGTAAATTCAGCTTGCAATCCCTAATAAAAGTAAAGATCTATTTATGCTGTTATACTGTACCTGAAAGCTTTAGGCAACCAAGGGCTAAGGTGAATTAACTCAGTTTACTCTGCTGTTCAGAGAAAATGAAATGTAGATGTAAATGACTACGTTATTAAGCTGATGGGCCTATGTATAAGAATAGCCCCTAAAGTTGAATCAAAAGCCTGAATGTTGAAATAGCATAATTCTAACGTAAAGGCAGACTCTGGGGCTTGAGTTCACACGCTCTGACTATGCATCAGGCAGAGAAGGCAGCATGGGGAATGGGTGGAAGGGAGAACTGTGCCTGCTCCCAAGCCAGCATCCCTGTTAAAGATGCCCAGATGGAGTGAGCTTGTGATACCTACAACCCTCGTGTCCTGCAGTGCTTCACAACCCGCAGCGACTAGATCTCTTGCACTGGAAGCTCGTCTCCCAAGATCTGCAGCTGCTCTGCTCTCCCAGTGCAGAACTCCTGTTCCCCGAGCTCTTGCCCCACATCTACTCCAGCCCAAGTCCACCACCATCCTTTCTGTCAAGACTTCGAAGACTTTCAGTTGTCTACCCCAAAGCCTCCCATATCCTGCACACTTGAGCCCCTCACTGCTTCTGTCCCACATCTCCCACTTCCCTCTCTCCCAAACACCTTCCTGCCTGGCTTTGTGCCCACCACAATGCCCCTTCACTTTCATTTCTTCACTCTTTGCGGCTCCATCTGTACCCAGCCAGACTCCCCACTCTCTACCGCAGGGGCACAAGCCCTGCTGGGGTCCCAACTGGTCTACTTGCGCTGACATGACTACTGATTTTGTGCCCTCTGCTGTCCCGCATCCGAGCTCCGACTTCCTGCCAGCATTCACTGCCATGTTCTAACTTCCCACCCCAGCCAACCAAGCTCACATCTTCCCAGGACTTTGCATGCAGAAGGTTGTTCTCCCTTCTGGTTCTGGCAAAAGTTTTCAAAATCTGAACACAGGTTATGCTTGCCCAAAATCTGCCTGGCTCGGCTCTGAAGAAATTAAAAATAAGCCACATCCAAGAATAGTAGGATATATGGCAGCTATAAAGATCTGCTAGTGTGAATTGGCTGTTAGGCCCCCAAAATAGGCAACTACAAGTCCAATTTCCCTGTACGCATATGTGAAATGAGGTTTTGTTTCCACAGTGCATCCAGTTATATCTGAAAATGATTGGATGGAACTGTAGAGGTATATATCTTGTAAATAATGTGAAGAACCTTGATGCTTTAAAATGTGATATAAATATCAATAAGCCATCATTATAGTACTAAGCTGTAAGCAATGCACATGGGCTTACAGCTGTCACAGCTTAGTTCCTGGGAATGACCGCTTAATATATGTTAAAGCACTCCCTTTTGCCTCAGAAGTAGCAGATTACAGAGTATTTTTTAACTTTTATCACACGTTGCACATTTCTCAGAGCTCAGGCATGAAAACGAATTATCTGTAGCTGCAGGATGTTCAACCAGACCTGAAATCCAAGTGTGATACAATTTGTGTGGCCATCATTAGTGATCAGGCTGACCACCCTCAGATCTCACCTGCTGATGAATCCTGAGTATCAGGAGTACAAAGTACAGAATACATTTTGCAAGTGCAAGAAGGTGGTGTCCAATGCTCACAATGTCAGTTGCCAGTCTGATGGCACAGACCATAAACAGTTTAAAAGATTATCTTGTAAGGATAATATTATTGCACTATAAGTGTTGTTCATATTAGTACTTAAGTCAGCCGGTAAGGATGTCTCACATCCTGCTGATATTCTCCAGTTTGGGGTTTTTTTCCTGCATTTGGTAAACCACGAAAATATCTGAGTTTAGTGACATAGCTGTTGCCTTTGGGGCTTCTTCTAAATATTGTTAGTACCTGTGGGAGAATATTATGTCTTGATTTTAATGGGTCTCACCTCCAGTCCTGCTTTCCAGTAATTTTATTCATGATAAGGATTTTATCATTATTTTCCCCCCTTTTTTCTAGCACTTATAATTGCTGTTAAGATAATGAAATGAATATTTGGTGATATATTTAATTGACAGGCATGTACTCAAATTGCTATTAGTATTAGCATTCTCTGTTCAGTTAGGTTAATCTGTTATTCAGATCTTGTGGTAGACAGTAGATCAGATTTATTCTTTTTCCAGTATGAAGACCACAGACATCTCAGCATTAAAAAAAAAGAAAGAAAGAAAGAAGGGTAGCATGTACTTAATTATTATGGAGACTTCAAGGCACTTTTAAATGTTTTTAGTGTGTTTACCCATTTTTTGAGAAAAGGGACACTTTAAATATCTGCCTATTTGGAAACTTGCTACTGTCCTGAGCCATTAAATACATTCACAAAAGTTTTGCTACTTCTGAGAATACTGTCCTTACAAAATATGGGTATCACCTAGTAACTTTGAAACTGTTCTACGAACTATCTGCAGATGTAGAGTCAAATTTTCAAATATTTAGCCCACAAAGTTGGACAGCCATTTTAAAAAGGCTTGATGCTCACACAAGTACCTACTTGTAATAGGCTGAGTTTTAGAACAGCTCATCACCCAGCAGCTGCTACAACTTCAGCAGCTCACTGCTCATGTTCAGATCTTGTCCAGTACCTACCACAGTTTTGCTCAAAATAGGGGCTTTAAGCTGTGACTGAAGCCAGTTCTAATACACTGTCTACCTCAGGACACATGTGAGAAATGCACAATTCCACATAACAAAATGCCTATGCAGTTTCCAATTGCTATATTCAAAATGCTATAAAAGGCAGACACAGACTTACACAAGCTTCCCTGTAATTAGAAACTTTATGGATCTTTGTAGCAGTTTTATATAATAGTTTAGTAAAGAACTGAATCAATAGAGAATTTTTATGAGGCTCCTAAGCCCTGCATGTATTAAAGCAGTAAATATTTCATTTTCTTTATAAATGTTAACAGGAATAAAATGCAGCAAGATGCAGTAAGACTCAAATATATAGTACTTGGTTGGAGACATACACTGTTCTGTCATGTTTGCAGAAGTCAGGACAGTCAGTGGAGCAGCAGAGCCAGAAACAAAGCTGAGCTTCTGCTCCAACTTCAAACATGACTCTCCCAAAGGAAATCCTCATCACACTTGTCCCACTGCATCCTGTGACCTCCTCCCACTACCACCATTGCATCACTATCCACTCTTCCCTCGCCCAAGCCAGCTCCGCCTGCTCCTGCTCTTTCCTCTCTGCCCAAGGGGAGCTGTGGGAACGCTGGTAGGAAGAAGGGAGGCCAGCTGCGGCGGTGACTGCTTCCCTGGCTGGTCAACTACAAAGGCAACTTCAGCCCATGAATTACTGTGAGTATGAACGAGAGCCTGGGAATGCCTCAGAAATAATTTTCCCTGCATCTGTAGTGTAGCAGGAATATTTTCCCCATCTTTTCTATAAATGCTCAGGGAAGGAACTTATGCTGGCACTAGCATCATGTCACTCAAGAATAATTCTATCAGAGTTATTACATCTAAGTGCTTCAGTAAATATTTAAAGAATCTTATTGCAGCATATAGGGTTCTAAGAGATTAAAAAGAAATAAATTACCTTACATTAGCATATAATATTATTTACCCAAGATAATTAAATCAACTCAGTACATCACTAAATCAACTAAATTTTCATTTCATGACATGCTTAAGGCGTACAGGTGACATTTGGTTAGAACTGTTAAAGTAAAAATAATAACGGTTGGTTGGTTGAGCTAAAATGAAGTAGTATTAAAACACACAAACTAGCCTTGCTGTTAATCTTAGGCAAAAGTCAAGTTTGCACTGTTGGAGGGGAAAGTACTCATTCAGTTGTGAAGAGAAAAGTGTAGTTTAAAAATATTTACCACTTTACCCTCTACAAATATTAAATAAATATCATAGTGCCCTTAAGCACTTCATAGGTGGGAAACCAACGCACTGCAGCATACATCTTCCAAAGCAACTACTGACTTTCATGAGGTCTAACCTTTTGATGGTTTAGTTGATATTTCACAGGGACCCCATCATTTGAGTACTTATGGCTATTTAATTGTTCCCTATCAGGGTGTTCAGGATAATCAGAGGTGACTATTATATAAAAAGGTGGCTGGTCAGAATCATTTTACTGCCAAAAAATTGGAAGGCAGACCAATAGCCTGTATAGCAGACCGATAGCCAGGGAAGAATGATCAGAGGAATCAAGTCTGAGAAAAGATGGACCACTGTCATTAGCAGTAGCAAGAGAGACTTTTTTCATGTGAAACAGTGCCACTGTATGGGTCTATTTCATATTTTGTTTGCTCTCTGCACCTCTGTGTATCTGATAACATCTGAATGCTGCTCTACTTGCACAGGAACTCCTTCCTCAGGAGAAAAATCTTGCAATCCCTGTAACTGCAGACAACAGCAATACACTCAAGGAGTCAGAGCTTCCCATCACTGCTCCAGGCAGCTGAGCCAGAGCTTTTCCCAGGGAAAAGCTGAACTTCTGCAATTTTACTGTTCCTTTCAAGATGTAACTTCCGATTAAAACTTCCTTCAATCAGAGGCATTCACTGGCAATACTAAAACTGTTGTTCCTCAGCAACATTTCTGTAGCAACTGATTACAGTGAAGGGAGCTTGTTCTCAGTTAGCAGACATAATATTACAAACTGCGGTGTCCCAATCTCACTACTTGCAAATGGAAAGTAAGCCGATTTTTATTGCTGACCACAAAAAAGCATTAAAATTAAACTTCTAGAATATTTTATTTTATGGTTACTAATAAAATGAATTAATAGCTTTTTTTGGTTTTTGGGTTTTTTTTAAGGTTTGAGTACTCTGTGTGCTTTTTTCTCCACATACAATATTCAGCATAATTTTTTTTCTGTTAACCTCTCTATAATACCTATATTTGTCTATATTCTTCCAGTTACAGGCCTGGGAAACAGAAATAAGGTCATTCCATCAAAGGCAATGGAAAAAGTGGTACAGAGGGAAGTAGGAGCAAACAGTCACTTAAAATCATGATTAATTTATGTAATCATCTACTGGTCACTGTCTGTTAGGAACCTTCCTTCCCCTGTGCTGATCCATTAGGACTTTTAATGTCTTGCAATTGTGAGCTTGAGAACCATCCTCTCTCACCCATATGCAAAAGCCTTGTATTTTTAGCCTAGATGTGTTGATCCAGGTGGCATCCCTTAAATTTCCATTTACTGGGAGTCCATCCAAGAGGAGATGGAAACCTTCCTGGCCAACTGCACTGCAGCAAATGGGCCACAAGTGAAAAACCATGGCTGAGCATCAGCGAATAGCAGATAGTGGAGCTCCTGTGACAACGTAATGCAAAAGGTAGGTGGGAGGGAGGAGCTGTGAGAGCTGGAGACTTGTCAGGACAGCAAACAGCTCTACACTGGATATGGAAAGCAAAACTTTCATGCTTGCTCTTGTTTTTGTCTGTGGTCAACGTTCTCGGTTTTAATGCAAAGTCTCACCCCAGTTATTCTGAAAACAGTGGATTGTCTGATCAGATGAGCTGGGGGATAACTACGTTTCAAATACTTAACACTTGCAGTTTAGGTTCACCTTTCATGGCTCATCCTTGTCAGCACTTTCTGTATTTTCTATTCTAGTATATAATGTACAGTTTCTATTCCTTTATTCTTAATCACCTTTACTGTGTAATTTTCCTAGGTACTTATCTACCTTTTCATCTCCCTGCTTTGCCTAATTACCTGTCCCTTTCCTTCAGATGGTTCTTTTATTCCCTTCTTGCTTTTCAAAATCATTAGCATTGCATTATTATTCTTAACAGAAGTACATTTATGTTTATTATGCAGTGTTTGCAAATAAATGGAGAACTGAACTTCTGGCTGTATTTACCTAATGCTAAAAGGAGAACATGCAATGCAGGTTGAATTCTCAGTTTGTTTACTTGCTTATTTTTGGAAGAAAGAATTTTTAATGACTTTAAAGACCTTTCCTCTGCATTCAGTACTTTTTATAGCTTTGGTGTTTCAAGGAATGTTGGAAATATTTTGGAAATATTTGTCAAATCATATCGTTTGAGTACCAAAAAAAATACACTGATGTTGAATCCAATTTTCTTCTTTCTTGGGTACTGCTCTTTTCCTTAAGGAAATACTTGTAACTATATCAGTTAACTGAAATGACCCTGACTGAACTGTGACATTCTGTCCTGTGAAGCACTTCTTGCTAGTCCATGTTTGGCTCTATAAACTTCATAAAAGGATAAACCTACCTATGGGGTGTTTTACTGCTGTAACCAGTTGTGTTGTTAGTTTGTTTTTTTTTTTCCTTATTTCCTCCTGTCTGTGTAGCTACACTGCCATTGGGTAACAAGACTAAAGTGATGCCTGGCCCTTCTCCCATTCAAGTGAAGGACAAACACTCCTACAAATTACAGTGAAAGCAAAGTTAGTGCCACCCAGCTCCCCAACTAGGCAAGCGTGTAGTTGTGCAGTAGCCACATTTAAGTCAAAAGGCCTATTGAGTGCATGAAGTTCAGCACAGGCATCCCTACCTGATCAAGGCCCAGTATGCCTGGTGATCATACATCTAGAGATTCATCTGTTTTTTCTTGTGTAGAAGCAGCAGGAAGGTGGAAGCTGTTGGAGTATACTATTTCTTTGCTTGAGCTCATTTTAGTTAAAACTAGCTCATGCCGTTGTGGTTTTGTATAAACTAGTCTTGCTTCCTGACTGCCATAGCCACCGCAGGCTCTGGGCCAGACTCCATTCAGAAAATTGACACAGAGAAGCTAGGCCTTTGAAGAAAGAAAAAGACATTCTCTCTTCCTCCGGGTTAGGCAGCAGCACTTTTAATTAGTCCAGAGAAACAGGGAACTTCTTCTGCCAGGAAAGGTCCCAGTTGCCCAGGTCTTTGTGAACCACTCACTCCATGACTCCATTTCTCTGTCTCTGCTGGTCTCTGTTTAAAACCAACAGCTGTGACTTGTGCCCCTTGGCTGCTCTCACCCCCTCAACTGCCATACCTCATCATAATTTGGGGTCTGCTGATAGCTGAAGTCTTTAGGTCCCTTCTATTGTTTATGTTCATATGAAAAAAACACTTGTTAAACACTAAATACTAGGCATGAAGTGACCCCAACATCTCAATATTAATCCAAAGGTAATTTGATTTGTTACATGTATTCTTGTCCCTTTGCCAGCAGTATGTAACTACTTGAATTCTAATGGGAATTTGGGGCCTTACCCATTAAATGGTGTGTGTGACTTCCAGGACCAGGCTGTACTGTGAGGTGCATGGTTTTATGAATACAGGATGCTGGCTGGTTGCCACTGCATGGCCTTCCTCGCACAAGAACACAAGCCCAGGCTGCAGCTGGGTTCACAGAACCAGTATGCATCCAGCTGCCAAAGCAGCAGGTGCTATTAGCTCATGGGATTGCATCTCACTGGGCACAGATTGAAATATTGGGGTGGCAATTATTGCTTGTTCCCCTAAGAGGCTGCTGCTTCTATCATTTCTTATTTTTTCCTTGATTTATTCTTTATGTCAGAGACATTACCAGTCAGTGAATACATTAAATCATATAGGAAGCAAAGCACCTACACATCAATCTTTCCCTGAGAAGCTACAGCTGTGTTTTATTAACAGAAACATTTCAGTTTCATAAATACTTAATGAAGTGACTGCCTATAGCAGAAAGTCGCTTCAGAGCTAATTGTTGCTGTGGTCAAACCACCAAGCTGCTTAGTATTTGCTTGCAGTGTCACATTACAATGAACACGGCTGACAAACTAACTGGTTATTAAAGTGTTGCAAACATCTCCTTGAAAACAGTGATTATTCAGTTAGTACAAGGCACTTGAATTACCTCTGGAATGATGTAGACCAAAAGTCTATTGAAATATTGCATGAAAGAAAAGTCAAGGTAATGAATACATCCTATACAGTAAAACTAGAGACTACAGACTATGGGGCAAAATGTCAGTGACAATTGTTTGTATCCATTTATTTCCACAACAGTACCAGAAACCTAAAGTTATCCTGCTGGCTTATACTGGTAGAGCAGTGAGCTACAAACCAAAAGGTGCAAGAGAAAAACACAAAAGGACGCTGCTGATCACAGGAGAGGTCTGAGCAGTATCTGAAGGCATGCCATGAAACGCCCTGGCAGTGCTAACAGGAGCGGTACAGAGTGGCCACTCATCCAAAAGAAGTGAGGGCAGTGATGTCTGCTCAGCTCTTCTGAAATTGGGTAACACAGAAAGAATATTGCAAGATTAAAGCAGATAAAGAGTTTGCACAACTAAGATACTGAAGAAGGAAAAGAGTAAACATCAGGATATGAAGTCAGAAACTGATTTGGACAGCCAGAGAGGGATTTCTCTCATTAAAGATAAAATAAATTTATTGTATGTGTTATCTTTGTAGGATGCTGACACATCTTGACACAACAAATTGTACATAATTTTCTCCAAGATGATCCTTGCCATGGGTGCATTCCCATACCTAACAGAAGGGCACTAACACCTAAATGCAGGTAGAGTGTTTTCTTCCCCCTTTTATTCCCTGTTATTATTAGTAGTAAACTGGGTTGCACTGGGTTGCCCATGGGACAAAGCCTTACTGATGGCCTGAGAGGACAAAGGTGTGTGGCAGAAGCTAAAGGAGGGCTTCATGCTTCAGCAGTCCTGGGTTTTATACAGCAGTCCCCAAATGACCTCCTCGCCTGCTATAGCAGGCGTCCCCATGTCCCTCAGGTTCAGAGCCTAGAGCAGCCTGGCTATACTGAAACCCCTACCCATAAAAGCCAGGGGAGAAAATAAGTAGCAGATACTGACCTACTGGGGCCTAGGGCTTCCAAAAATAATCTGTTGGTCTCACTGTGGGATGGGTGAACTCCAGATGTCCTGAATCACCATATAGGGCCTTAGGTATGACTACTAGAGATTTTTTGCTATTTCTATCATTACTTTTCCCTGCTATACTACACAGTGAGTCAGAATTCATGGTTAAAACAAGTGGTGAGTCATAACAAGAATCACTCTCCCAAACCTATAAAAGTTTATTTATTTATTTTCCTTTTTGGATACTCTTGCTGACCATCCACTGCTGTTACAAGGTATGTAAGTCAGCAGTCTGACAGGGTTGTTTAAAATATTGATCAAAAAACCCCCCATATGCTGAATCAAACAATGGAAAAACAGAGCAGGCATGCAGAAACCTCAGTACTGAAATGCGATTTAGAAAGAAGCAGAAGTTGCAGAGGAAAAAAAGCCATGTCAGGTTGAAGTCTGGAGGGCTGCAAGGCTGCAGCTAGCATTCTCAAAGGGTTGCCTACAACAGACAGTCTTTAAGAGTACTGGATTTCATCTCCAGATATAACAGAGATTAAAACAATGAAAGATATTAGAAAATATAAAGTGGCATCAAAAGACTGCCAAAGGAAAGACACACATGGTTTATTGAAGGAAAATTTAGTTGGTTATTATGGCAGACAGCATGTTGACTACATATAGATATTTAAAATGATAAAAGAGCATGTGAGAAAATAATCCATTTAGTGTTTTGCTTTCGTGTTGTTCCATTCCCTTATTCATCACATTTATATCTCAACTGATAAGTTCCTTTTTAATTTTTCAAACATAACTAACATCTTGCTGTGGAGTGGAAGAATACTGTTGAATGCATGGGCACTAAGAAACATATAATTCCTATTTGTATTGGGAAACTTCCTTGCTCTATGGCTTCCTGCCTACTGCTGTGTAACACACGCTAACTAGCATTCAGACAGTTATGGAGAAAGACTGCTGTGACGTCAACTTGCCGCAAGGACAACAGCTTACTTGATGCTTTCCTTTGTGTTTTTTACTGCTGATATGGAGACTTATGCTCAGTAGTGGGGAAGCTGGCTAGGAAATATTTAAACAAACAGGACGTATACAAGTCCATGGGACCTGATGGAATGCACTCTCAAGCACTGAGGGAGCTGGCCAATGTCATTGCAAGGCCACTCTCAATTATCTTTGAAAGGTCATAGTGATCAGGGGAATTTTTCTGAGGACTGGAAGAGAGAAAATCTTCCTCTTATCTTCAAGAAGGGCAAGGAAGAAGATCCAGGGATCTACAAGCCAGTCAGCCTCACCTCAATCCCTGGGAAGGAGCAAGTCCAGGGAAGGGCCACTGTTGTGGTTTACCCCCAGCCAGCAACTAAGCACCATGCAGGTGCTCACTCACTCTCCCCACCTCACCCCCCATCTCCCCAGTGGGATGGGCAGGACAATCAAAACCAAGTAAAACTTGTGGGTTGAGATAAGAACAGTTTAATAATTGAAATAAAAAAGAAAATGTATTAATGATAATAACTGTTACGAAAAGGAAGGTAACAAAACCAGAGTGAAATATAACCCAAGAAAGACAAGAGATGCACAGTGCAATTGCTCACCACGTGCTGACCGATGTTCACCCAGTTCCCGAGCAGCAACTCCCAGCCAACTCCCCCCAGTTTATGTACTGGACATGTTGTCACATGGTATGGAATACCTCTGGCCAGTCTGGGTCAGCTGTCCTGGCTGTGTCCTCTCCCAACTTCTTGTGCCCCTCCAGCCTTCTTGCGCCCCTCCAGCCTTCTTGCTGGCTGGGCATGAGAAGCTGAAAAACCCTTGACTTAGTCTAAACATTACTTAGCAACAACTGAAAACAACAGTGTTATCAACATTATTCTCATACTAAATCCAAAACACAACATTATACCAGTTACTAGGAAGAATATTAACCATCCCAGCCAAACCCAGGACAGCTACAAAGATGAGTAAGGGACTGGAGCACCTCTCATGTGATGAGCGACTGAGAGAACTGGGATTGTTCATCCTGGAGAAGAGAAGGCTCAGGGGGCTTTTATCTGTGTGTATAAATGTCTGACAGAAGAGTATAAAGAAGACGAGCCAGATGCTTCTCAGTGGTGCCCAGTGAAAGAACAAGAAGCAACGGACACAAACTGAATAAATGAAACTCCGTTAAACATGAGAAAAAAACCCCCAAACACTTCTTTTACTGTGAGGATGGTCAAATCCTGGACCAAGTTGCTCAGAGATTTTATGGAGTGTCCATCCTCTAAAATGTTGAAAACTCAACAAGACATTGTTCTGAACAACCTACTCTATAGAGGTCCCTTCCAACCTTCATAATTCTGTGACTTTGTGTGATTCTTGTTTTGTGTTAAACCTGGACACTTTAGTTCAGACTAGATTCTCCTAGGTTTATTTTTCTAGAAGACATTCTGAAGATTTGAAAGTTCTTTTCAAAGCGGTGATGATCTTCAAATCTGAAGACCTTAGATTTGAAAGGTCTGCATTATGGACTATCATACTAAACATTACCTTTTTCCAAAACATTTTTTTTTTTCATGAACACAGGGTACGCTTAATTGCAAGTAAGAAGTTAGATGTGATCTATGTGGTCTGTCCCTTCCCCACCTTGTTTATTGCTTTCTTTACTAGACTTTTGTGATGCTGTGATTCTTGCCAACAGTCTCCTAGGAGAAGTAAGACAACTTAAAAATCCCAGACTTCTAAAGGCTTTCAATTGGTCTCTATATATCAAAAAGTTTTATAATGACAGGTGGATAGGTACTTTTTTTTAAAAAAATTGTACTCTCTACTATAATCCACCAGATAGCACAGGAAACCCCAGCTACATGCTTTTCTTTGACTTAATATAAAATGCATTAATTCTCATTACTTTAAACCACTGGGCTGTTGGAAATCAGCATAACTCCACTGAAATCAGAGGAATTACACCGACTGACTTTAGAAGATGATCTGCCTATTAATCCCAGTGCAATAGAATTTTAGATTAAGATGCAGGTCTTTGGTGACAGCCAAAAGCAATCTGATTAAAAGCAATTCTGACTTCACTCCAAAGCACAGAACTTTATTTCAAAGACTTCTCATGAACCTAAGGGCTTACAGGGCTACCTGACAACTCAGTAGTTTCAAATAATTTAAAAATAAATCCCATGAGCTTCCCTTGGCATTTAAGAATACCAAGATTGGAAATATGGGCTACAGCATCTGACCCCATTACAAAATCTTTTCACAAACTGATCAGGTTTTCTCTCGTTTACAGTTTCTGGTATTACTGTGCCTGTACTACTGCTGCTTCCAGGTTTTTCTTCTAAGTTCTAGACACCAGTCATCAGATCCTGCTTATTTGTTTTTATGGAACTGGTTCTGCACCCAGCCTCTGATGTTACCCCACAGTGTATACTTAGAGAACAATTATTTTGCCAAAGTAAACCATCTAAGTCTGCTTAGTCTCCACTTATAAGACAGCTTTTCCACTCCCCTACTGTCCTAGTAGCCTTTTTCTGTACATGTTCCAGGGTGAATTAATCCTTTCTGAACACAAATAACTGGAATTATTCACACTGTTTAAGATGAAGTTAACGCAGGACCTTGTGCATAGCTGTATCTCCAGTGGAAAAATATTGCCTGACAGTTCAGGTTCAAATTCACTCCACTTACTTACAGTGACAGTCATCTTCTGATCAATGAATGTATTGACGCCTTGCTTCTGATTTTTCTTTTTCAAGTGTAGAGCTCCAACAGTGTATAAGAAACTATTATTATAAGTCCCTAGCAGCACAGACTTGCCCTGTGCACTGTGGAATTTCTGCTCACTTTGTTAGTTCAGTCCTTAGAGCTCTCTTGTTTTTCCTGTATATTTTGGTCTTCTAAATTTGGGATCAATTTTATATGTGTACTCCCACCTACCCATGCCATTAATAAAAATATTAAACAAGATCAGTTCATCTGTAAATCTCCTCTAACCTTTACTCCCCCCTTCAGCATAACCTACTGTTGTCTTACATTCAGCCCACTTAACAATTCTTGCTCTTGTCCATATCTTCATCATCTTGACTATGAAGTTCCCATCTGGCAAGGCCACATGGGTTGCACACTTGCTGAGGCACAAAATACATGCGTGCAACCAAGGAATGAAAAATGACTGCCAAAGACAACAGAATGAAGGAAAGGGTCCTTTTGTGTTTCTTATCAGTCATTATTACTTTTGGGGTGCTTTAAGGATGAATATCTGAACATGCAAATACCTGACCACTCATTTTTGGAAATTAAGTATATGATAAAGTTGACTTTATATCAACTTAGCAGTTTCAGTTTTAGCTAGATTTATGTCAGGAGTGCCTTTTGCTTACACATCTAGAGATGAAGACTGAAGAGAAATCACCAAGCACATGAACGGGACTCTGGAGACATGGCTTCCAGTGCCATTTGTGCCAATTTGATTTCCTTTCAATCTATGTCCAGCCCTGTAAAATGGCAATAGGGCCTGTCATCTTCTTTGTTCAGTGTTCTCAGAGCTATGAATGCTAAGTGGAAAAAGCATTTCGCTTCCATACAGACCTTGCCTCACTTAAAACCACTGCTCATATATGACTGCAACAGTGTTACTACCACAACCTGGAAGGCAGCATAAAGCATTCAAGACAGCAAATACACAACATAAAGAAGAGTGAAGCTAAACTGCACATACTTCCCCAGTTAAAAAAATACACACCTTTGGGATTCATTAGCCATAGCTGTCTCTTTGACTACCAAATGCAATGACAAATACCACATGAAATGAAGAGTGCTTGTGCCTATTTTGTTCACCCCATCAGATGGTGTGTAATACGATATGCAGTAAGCTTGCTAGAAACTAAGTATGATGTATCAATTATCGTAACAGTGGAGAGGATTTCCTGTGAGGAAGTTCTTCCTTGCACCTTTGCTCTGATACCACAGTATCATCATCATACTCTCTTCAATGCTGTGCTGCTTCCCCTACACTGTGTAAGACAAATTTCACGTGCTGATCGCTGCCTCTAAAGAACCAGAGATTGATACCAGAGGATAAATGGGAAGAAAACAGAGTGCTATGTTGGTGCTGCCATACCTGTCCATTTCCCTTACAGAGTACATCTGGAGCAACCTGCTGGCCAGGGAAAGAGAAAAGAAAGCCTATCCTTGCTAGTAAGTTCCTCACGTGTATCCATGAAATGCCCATTATAGATTCTATTATATCAGTAATAACAGAAAATCATGACCCAGCAAGCTTATTACAGGAGCAGCAGCAGACTGAAAACCTATACTACTTTTGTACAGTTTATAATAAACAGAGTGCTGAAGACGTGAACCTGGAAAAACATTTTTCAGGTATTGGTAAATTATTACTTTTTTTTTTAGCCTCTCCCTAACAAACCTTTCAAAGTGTGAACCAATCTGCTGATAACTCTTGTTCCAGTATATTGTGCTTCTATATCAGGTTTTACAGGATGTGTTATCGGCTTCTTTAATAAGCACTATCATTGAATTGCCCCGTGAACATTTTAGGGAGGGCACGCCTCAGAAGTAAATTATACAAAAGATTCTGATCTCTTTATAGGTTTTTTTCTGACCAAATCTCTTGGCTGGGCGGGGGAAACATTCAAGACCTAGAGCCATTCAGCACTGTAGCTCAAAGGTTCACAAGGTTGGGCCCCTGGGTGAGCGAGCCGAGCCAACCCGACTGGTAAGGCCTACAGGAGGGCAGCTCGCTCTCAGCACCACTGCCGAGAGCAGAAGAGACGTACCCGCCGTACAGAGAGCACCTAGGAAATACAGCCCTCTGTCACGCTGAATCCTGAGACGCTAACAAAGGACACGGCCTTAGGAAGTGTGCTTATTAAAAACCTTCATTCTCACACACAGTGCTGAATAATTTGTTAAGCCCCCGCAACAAACACAAAAGACAAAGGGAAATAACCACAGGGCAAACACCCACCTGCTGGTTTTGAGATGGAAGAAAACAAAGTACCTTGTATGTTAAGATCTTTTGTTCCATGAAATAATGCGCTTGTTCTAGTTAAACAAACCACACCTGGCAAGAGCTCATTCCTATTGTTCCCAACGCTTCAGAGGATTCGCAGAGTAGAGAAGAACCGCACCGCTAATGTTTCATTTCATCCCCCTTCGATGCATGTTGTGAATGACTAAGTGTCAAACACACCCCTACCGGGTTCAAAAATGATAAATTATTATAATCCTTGTACTGGTGAGCAGAATGGTTAGCAAGAGTGTAAATGAAAGGTTGGTACTTTAGCACAGCAAGTAATTGTGAACGGAAGAGGGATGTGAACACGCAGTTACATAGGAAACCATGCCATGATTGATAGTCATGCTGTGAAGAAAGAAGTAAAAAGCCACATGCCACCTGGAAGGAATGTCTGTGTTTTTAAGGACTTAAAGAGAGCAATGCATATTTCTCTTTATCAGCAAAATTTGTAAAGCAAGAAAAGGAAAGTATAAAGGGAGGAAAGCAGCCAGTAAGTTAGTTGCAAACAGGTGTTGCATCATTTGATCACACAATTTCTTTTTAACAATTGCAGCATTTTTCTTATTTTACTTCTTTTCTGCTCCTGACACACAACAGACATGCTTTGTCTACGTATGACATTTCACTAATGCCAGAGTATTCTCTCAGCTCCATGTGCTCAATGAATCATTATAACATTTGGAGCGGAGTTTTATTCACAGTAATTAGAAATGATTCCCTAGTTTTCTCTGGGAGAGGTGGGGGTCACGCATCCACCCTTGCACAGCCTCTAACCATTCTTGATCTGAAGGGCATGCCTTCTGTCAGAAAGCACTGTGCTCCCAAACTTGTCAGTTTTTCTCAATCCATTCTGGAGCCTGCACTTAATAAGCTGATACGCCACACTTCTTAAGCCTGCTTGCTTAGCACAGCAAAGCCACAGGGTCATTTGGCCTGTTCCTGGAGAGATACTTCCCTCTCAAGTCCAGAAGAGGAGCCTGGAAAGGGACTGGCCTGGCAACACCAAGCCTTCTAAGTCCAGTTGCTGCTAAGGGTGCAGGAGAAACACCATGTGTGTTTCCAAGGAAAAAAAAAAAAGAACTTGAATACCCCATGCTACAGTTGTCTTTGTGGAGTGCTTCTTCAAAATAAACCTGCACAAGTGGCTACTAAAACCTTTCTACTCATTTTGCTGCTGAACTGAGGCAGATTTAGAAACCCATTTGTATGCTGCTGAGCAGTTGCCAAGATTCATGCTCAGAAGGGTTTTTTTGCATGGTGTCGTGGTTTAATCCCAGCCAGCAGCTAAGGACCACACAGCTGCCCACTCACTCCCCCACACCCAGTGGGATGGGGGAGAGAATTGGAACAAAAAAGTAAAACTTGTGGTTTGAGACAGGAACAGTTTCATAGAACAGAAAAGAAGAAACTAGTAGTGATAATGATGACAATAATAATAAAAGGATTGGAATATACAATATTCAATACAATATATTGTACAATTGTATTCAATACAATATATAATACAATATATACAATATACAATACACAATGCAATTGCTCACCACCTGCCGATCGATGCCCAGTTAGTCCCCAAGTGGCGATTCCCCCTGCCCCCACTCCCCCCAGTTTCTATACTAGATGTGACGTCCCAGGGTATGGAATATCCCGTTGGCCAGTTTGGGTCAGCTGCCCTGGCTGTGTCCTGTGCCAACTTCTTGTGCCCCTCCAGCTTTCTCGCTGGCTGGGCATGAGAAGCTGAAAAATCCTTGACTTAGCAACAATGGAAAACATCAGTGTGTTATCAACATTCTTCTCATACTGAACCCAAAACATAGCACTATACCAGCTACTAGGAAGGCAATTAACTCTACCCCAGCCGCAACCAGGACACATGGGCTGAAAAGTTAGTTGTTCCATTTAGATGAAAATTTAGCCTCTGGAGAAGTGGATGGCAGCAACAGAAGTCTCCCAGGAAACTACTCTGCTGGCAGCCTTCTCATTTTTTTCAGGGCAGAAGAATTTTGCAAGCCTGTCAGAAATGAACTGTGCTTACTACCTGACTTCCAGGGCATTCCTATTTGAAGCCTGTTACACTCAGCTGAGCATGTCTGACACTGATACTTTAGAGCTATTAGTAGAGCTTATCAGCATCTATTTTGGTGTTTTTTCCCTTTGCTGAGCATGGATCCTATATCAGTTTTCATGTGCGTGTCTTCTCCAAACCTATCAGAAGGTTAATAAACACGTTAGCTGGCTCTGATGTGCTAGATGGCCCCAGCTTACTTGAAAGCCAACTTTCCTTGATGCCAACTCCTCCTGGCTCAGGTAATAGACAAACCCAACCAAACTCATGGCTAGTTATGCTGTTCATGGTACCCAGCAGGAATCAGGGTAATTGTTTCTTCTTGCTCATGTCAAGAATTTGTGCACCAGAGAGAAACTCCCTCCAACACTTCCCTGTGATAGCCAGCACTGCTGATGAGATGCTACACTAGGACTGTCCCTGTGCAAACCCACATTTTGCTGTGGTCCCTAAATAGGGGTAGAAGCCCAATGGGTTTGACTGAACAGTTTCATTCATTTTTGCAGAGGTGTAAATCAGAAAGATGCTCCACAGTCTTCAACTCAAAAACCTTTACGTAAGGAGGACCTTATTTTTCAGCAGTATGAGCTTCAACTAGAGGCTAAGTGAATGTTTGATGAATGAATTTTGGTTCTGTGGCTCTGTGTATTCTTCTGGATTACATGGATTAGCAGCCCTTGAAACACAGTTTATCAGATAAGACTTGAAACTGGATGAATTGTAATCATTAGTAATTTCAGACATCTCATACACAGTATCATCAATTGCCATAAACCGTTCTCCTTAGTGAATACAACCTATGTTTCATCTATTTACCTCTTAAGATTAAGATTACTGGCCCATTAAAAGCAGGGCGGTAATATTTCAAGACATTAGCGTATTCTATGTTGCACAAAGTATATGTAGTTTGGAAAACTGATATTGTTGGGCTTGATAATAAATGTTGAGAAATCAGTTTGGTTTTCAAATTTTAAAATTTAGTGAGGCAATAAGTAATTAAAGTGGACTGGGCAGTTTCCTCTTTGCTTCTTCCCAAACGTCAGCTCCATTTGGCAGCTATCCCTGTGACAAAGAATACTGTGAATCCAGCATAAATAATGCAGTCTAAATCTGTGCAGACCAGGCAAAAGAGAGAGCAAATATCTTGCAGAGACAGAGGAGAAAACTGCTCAGTTTCATCGTAGAAGAGATACTACCCAGTGCCTTAACATGTAATAGCCTTAGCTAAAAGGTTGCTGTCAGCTCAGCCCAGAACAACATTTAAAATCATTAAGTACTAGACCTAGCAGGCAATGGGAAAATCAGCTAGACAGGGTCTAATGCGATGAAAGGATTTAGTGTGTGTTCTGCGTTTTAATTTTTTTTTTGTATGAACTCTAATTCTAGAAATAGTTTAATAAAAAAATAAATCAAAACAAATATGAGACATCCCTATGATGGAATAATGAAGTCAAATAAGGCTAGCATATGCATCAAGAAATACATATGAAACGGTAACAGGATGCAGTTATAATGACCACTCCTTGTGAGAGAGTGAAGTAAAAGCAGGGACACCGATGTTTCTAATTCATCTCACCAGTGGATCCAGAAATGGTTTTTAAAAAGCAAAGGCCCAGTTAGTGGCCTGCTGAAGCCTTATTATCGCCTTTGCAAGCACAATCCTTGCAGAGACCAAACCCAAAGACATTGTACATAGACTGGAAAAACTCAGGATTTCTGCCCTATGGGAAATTCTGATATTTTGTGAAAGGCTTTGTTCTGAATTAGAACAACAAGAAGAAATTTAGAAATATCCAGAACTAAGGACATTATGGAAGAAGGGGGGGGAGGGCAGGAAGTAGAGAAGCCCAAACAGTTTTGTTGTTATTTTTGTTTGGTGGTTTTGTTTTGGGTGTCTGGGGGTTTTTTTCTGAATGAAACAGAACAGTTGATTGCTCCCAGCTCTGGAGGATTTTCTGCATGTTTTCTTACTCTGAGTGACTTCACAAGAAGCCCTTGAAAGTCATCAGCGGGACCCTACATAAAAGACAAGTACAAAACCTTGAACAAGGGCCTTGGAGGCTCTCTGCCAAGGAGACTAGAGTAAGACATCTCACACTGAAGCTGAGCGCCCAGAACTTCCCATTTCTAGACCCCCATATCAGAAGGCCCAAGGTCCCAGACCTCTCAACAGCCCACACACAGAGCCTGCGCTTGAACTGTGAGTCCTTCAGCTCCCCAGCATCAACAAGGCAGCAAGAAACCAGACAGCTCTCTATTAGAAACTGCTGAATATGTCAGCAATAGGTTGTCAAACAGCCAGGTTTCCTCAAACATTTTGGTTTTGACATAACTGACATTTTCCAACAAACTCCCTCTCCTAGGGGGGGAAAAAGGCATTCTTGGAAAGTTCCCATCCAACTGTACTTGTGATATACACTTACAGAAATCACACTGCATTTAAAGCCCTTTCAAGCTTAATTTATACGAAGCCTACAAAAAAAAGGAGTACAATCGCATGTGATGAGTGCCTAATAGTATGCAATAGCCTCCTGTGAAAAAGCATCTCTTAGAGAGCACAGTGCATCTACGTAACACTCACGTATCGCAATCTGTACATGTCTGGCTCTTAGTCACTGAAATAACACCTTGGTATTTCATTTTTGTGACTGCTAATTAAAGCATACTACCTTCCTTTGTGGTAACATTCTCATGCACAGCTTGACATTACAGTGCACACAGATTGCCCAGAGAAATGCAAGCTTTTCCCTTTTTTGGTGTGATAATTGATCTGAACTTGCCTGCATTCATTTCCCTCAAGATGCTTCAGATTAAATGAATGAATCTCATGGCTGCAGAAGAGCTGAGTATTAAAAGGATTATGCTCACCACAAGAGACCCAGTACTCCTACATCCACAATCACTTTTACACACTTTCTACCCGCTCTTCAAAGTACGATGTCTCCTCATTAAATGTCAGCAAGTTGTGGAGTTGTGCTGAATTTAGAGGTAGAAGTGCACTGACATATTTTGCTCAGGCAGACTGCATACCAAGAAGTACTGTTAAGGTTAATGACCTAATGATTAACAGCAGAAGGCACCTTTGCAAGCAGATGAAGTTCACTAACAGAATTACTAAAATGACAATGAACTTTGCTCTATTCCAGTTTTATACATCATTGCACCCCAGGAAGGTACAATCTCCTCCCAGAATCACAACTGGTCATTTAGCAGTGGTGTTTTTAAACTTAATGGTAGCTAGACAGCCCTTCATCATTTTTAAGAGGTGGGCTCACTGTCTTAGTAACACTAAAATGAGTTCTAAAAATGTAGGATGGAACTAGCAATTATATTCACTGAAAAAAAGGTCATGAAACAGCAATTGCTACAGGTCAGCAGCATAGTAGATTTTGCCAGCATTTGAGCAGAGGACATGGTGGCAATAGATTAAAGCGAAGTCACCAGCAGCAGGTACAACATCCTTAGCTCTCATCATGGGAGTTGCAGAATCAGAATGATGCTCTTTGCAATGGATGTCCCTCCCTGCTCAGCTGGACGCTTGGGAAACAGGCCACTCTTGTAAACATCCCTATCTAATATCCTCTTCTCTTTAATCCCCCATCTGCCAGTACCTGATTCAGGCACAACTTCCCTCACTCAGCAGGATGCTACTCTCTAGATCCAGTCTGGATCTTACAGAATAGTTTAGGAGATCATCTTCTCCAGCTCCCTGGTCAAAGCACCTGGTTGCTCAGGGCCTTCTCCAGTTAAGTATTGAATGTCCCAAACCTCTCAACAGCCCACACACAGTGCCTGCACTTGAACAGTGAGTCCTTGAGTCCCCCAGCATCAACAAGACAGCAAGAAATCAGGTGTTCACTTTCCATTAGGATACAAGCAATCTCCTTTAGTTCAGAGAGGTGTTCTCCAGAACGTGAATTTTCAGTTTGCAAATTGTGTATTCATATCAGAATTCCTTCCTATTAACTGGGGTGAGACATGGTGGAGGGACAAGGTCCCAGAGTACCTTGCCAGAAGCTTGGCCAGAAAGAAATAAAATAAAGTAAAGATTTTACCACACTCTTTACTGCTTGAACTACCATGAACCATACAGTTTATGCTGGGCTACACCAGAGACAGAAAGCGAGACCAGTTAATGGGGTCCATCAAATGAGAGACTGCAGAGAACTACCTAGCCGCTGCTTTAAATATATGCATTAGATGGTATTTTATAAAGCAGGAGAGGAAAGTGTTTCCTCACTAGAAGTAAAGAAGCAATCAAATCAGATAGCAGGAATTACAGGCACTCAGGCATTTACATTGACTTTCCCTGTTTGTATGCCAGAAATAAGAGGGAAAAAAAAAAAAAGTAAAATTTTCACATACGCTGCCTTCCTGCCTACATCTCCAACCAAATGAAAAGTCATCCTGTAGTCACATTTTTCTGGGAGTGATGACTTAGATATGTCATCCCATTCTTCCCACACACATATGCACATACAAAATCACCAAGGCTCCCCTGTTGTGGCCACTGAATTATGCCATCTTTGTGTTTACATCATCCAATTCACCACAGGACCACTCAGACCTGATGGCACCCCTCTTTCCACAGGGGAGTCACCAACTCCGCAAGCCACTGAAATGCAGATATCTCGTAGGAAGAAAGTGCCTTCTTCACAGTATATGGCAAGTCTGCACAACACACAGGGCTAGAAAGAGACCACCACCAGATCCCACTGAAACTGCAGGGGCACCACTCATAACAACATACCAAGCACAGCAAAAATATGACAAGGGCATGGAGCCTCTAGCACTCAGTGCTTAGAAACCCCACTTCATACCTTGTGCCCCCAATACACTGTAACACAAAGTTTGCTCTAAGCAGGTGAAACAAAATGAACACATATGAGATAATGAGAAGAAGGGAATGACAAAGGCTAAGTACTATGACAGAGAACTTTAAAATTTATTGCATGTCTTTTAACTATATCACTAAATAACCCTTTCTAAAGGGGAATCACTATGGCCACAAAATCAGCACCAGGGGGGTGGGGCATGGGGGAAGGTTAAGTGAGAGAAGCAGATTGCTCTTTAAAGCTCTTTTACATAACACGGCTGCAGAATCCCTCAATGGCTCTTAAAAACACTTCAACCAGAAAAACACATTGGATGACTGAACAGCACAGCGGGACCAAAGCATAGCTCTGTTCCCGACCTGATGTCTGTGAAGCTTTTTAGATAGGAGCAGTATGGGAATCTCTTGCACTTGTGCTGTGCATCACAGTCATCATCAGACTCCATGGGAAGCACTCCATTAAGGAACCAAAAGTATCCAACACCTAGCTGTCCTCCAGCAAGTGTGGGCCAACTGGTATGCAGATGTGAGAGTGAGCATGTGTGAAAATGACTTTTATGGTTTTTTTTGTGGGGTTGACACAAGAGGTCACCTTTAGGACATACTAGAACTAAAAAAATACTGACCATGTTGACATAACACGGTAATGTTGAACTATTTTTTCAAGTTTTTTGGGGTTTTTGGTTTGTTTTTTTAAACACGTATATAATGCATTGGGAAAAAAAAAAAGAATGCTTTGGCGACCAAAAGCTGGCATTAAAAGGCTACTTGGTTTTTCTTTCTTTGTTTTTAAGGAAAGCTTGAACCTTTTAATAGGAAAATGGGATGTCAGTTTTATCAGTTTTTCCAGAAAGCCATTTAACTAGTTCTTGAGTAAATACCCTCTGCTTATAACGGAGCTTTCCCCTGTGGTTCCTTGCCCACTGGTCCCAGAACTGAGCAAATTCACCTGTAGGTCACCTCTTGCAAGGATGCAATTCACTGCTTTCTTAAAACATGATAAAGCTGCTATGAATTCATTTTTCAGTGAAGTACTGGATTTCCTGCTCTTTTCTGCTTCTTCAGGACAGGCTGCCTACTAGCACTAAATTCAAACTGCTGGCTAAGCAGAGAGGAGGGTTGGAAAAACAAAGAACAGGGCTGGAAAAACCCATTCCAAGGAATGGAAAGCTGTTTTATCAAATCAGAAGAAGATTAAAATTGCTCCATTTGAAGTACTGGCAAAATATAATTTAGCTCTATAGGGCGAGTGTCAACAAAAGCACTCTAGTATGTTTTTACATCTCATGTCAATACATTACCTTTCTTGCTGCAGGTAAGCTAGAAAGGGAAATTTTATTGCCATTGCATATTGACAAATATGGCACTCAGGCAAGTTGTGAGGGTGTGTTAGCCTTGGAAAAATAAAGCATCTGGAACCTCGAAACCAACATGTTCCCCAAAAGTCACCCACACCAGGTCTGTTTGCTGTCCGAGCAGGTGAAAAGGCTAGAGTTCTGTAGTCAGAGCTGCACGCTACCAGAGACCTTTGTTTGGTAGGAGCACAGGCTCTGTTTATGCAGATGGGACAGGTACTCTTGCACCATTTCAGGAAGGAACCGGCACATTCATTAGTTGCTCTTTTGGGAATTGCAGATGGCATCCCTCCAGCATAACACGGTTTTCAAGTACTGACATGAAAACCCTTGAGACAAAACATACATACAACATAAGCCTAATATCAATAGCTCCACTTGGGCTGGCTCCAGTGTACCTCCTTCCAGGAACAGGCACTAATCCCCACAGGGCACCATGTTGGGCACAAAACTAGGTCACTATACCTTTGCAATGAAAGCAAAGGCATAGATATAGACAAGCAGAAAAAAAAAATCCCACCATGACAAAACAGGTCATTATTTTTCAGTTAGTAACAAAATACTTTGCAGATGGTGCCATCATCACCTGTGGAGAAATGGAGCAAACCGTTCTTCTCACTGTGGATAGCATGAACCAATCACCACTGGATAGTTAGGAACTTTCCTTTATCAAAACACACCACCTGCTCTGGCTCCATCTCTAACACCATTTAAATTATGTGTCTATGCTGCAGGGCCGTCAATAGAGCCAATGCACTGGGGAGGAGATGAGAGATTTCTAGGGTAGCATACTTCTCATTTAAACACCAGATGCCTTGTTGACTACTGAGAGAAAAGCTGGGTCATTTGGCTGTTGTTTTAGCTTAGTCTTTGTGTGAGAGGATTGCAAGAAATATAGTCTATAAACTCAGCTGGACCTTAGATCTTGCAATAGTCAAGGCACAACAGGGGTATTAAGGCTAGAAAGACAGACCAAAATTTTTTGCCTTTTCAAGATCCTAAACCAAGCACTTTCAAAGAACTGCCTAGAATTCAAGTTGCAAGCTCCTGTGAGACTAAATCCCAGTACAACACTGGGGTGGATGTTATTTAAGCTTGATTTTTTTTTTTTCTGTCTCCAGTTTCTTAATTCACCTCAGTGGTTTCTCAGGCTAACTCATTAATTCAGGCGATACAACAGGATTTTTCGCTAGTGATTCATACAGCTCAGAAGACTCACTAAAACCATTTTAATGCTCCTGCTTTGATGCCAGAAGATGTAATCAGTTTAGACCAGATGATTTATAAAGCATGGGGCTTCAAGGGGATCCCTATTCCCACTGCAAAGCAACACACATGGACATCAACCTGCCTTTCCATAGCTGTTATCCCAGACTTTAGGCACAGCAGAGTTGCCATCTCTAGTCTAGGTTTTACATCCAGAACTGGGGGCCAATGGGGGAGCACAAGCGGGAGGACTATGCTCTCACTTCACGGAGTAAAAGCAGACAGGACACAGTAATAAACCAGTGGTCCTAAACCTTGAGTTTTGGGGACTCCCCTCCCTTTCACCACTTGTCACCTTCCTGCTTTTCTCATGAGCTGTGGCCAAACACCTCTCCTTCTGCAAGCAACAGTTCAACTCCACTCACCCAATTAATGCCTATCCTCATGCCCCAAGCAAACAAGCCACTCCCATCTACCTCTTGCAGAAGCAGCCTGTTCTCCAAGATCCTTATGCAAGTAGCCACCATCCTCCAGTATGCACCCCAGAAAAGCAGGCTGTTGCCGAGGAGAGTGACACATAGTCCCAGGCAGGCAGGCTGCAGCTGCCTGATCCAGAGGTTTAGCTGCTGCTGAAGGGAGACACAAGGCAGAGTTACATCTGGCAGGATCTTGTGGATCCTGGCTACTGCATCCACTCTCATGCCTTTATCAGGGCATCAGCAGCTTGATGCTTTTTACCAAGCTGTGGCAGGTTCCTGGCTGTTTCTGCTGCACTGAATACTCGAGCAGAGCTTGCTCTTTCCTATAGGGAAAATGTGACAGACCGCCTGGAAGCATCCCACAGGCCAGGCTGGGGCCAGCCTCTGAAATCAGTGCATCACCACTTACGCTCCATTAGCAGAGTTTAGAGGTAATGATACAGTGCCTCCTTCATAAAGGAGTGACCTCCACTATGAGTAGATCCAATTACTCTGTTCCTTTAGGAAGAATACAACATGTGGGAAGTTTTGTCTGTTCAGAGTTTGGGGTGGGAAGGGAGAGCGATTTTGCTTTGCAAAGGGCATAGATTAGTTTACTGTGTGGGTACAACCTAGCAATTGGAAAAGTGCGAGGCAGGTCCGACATTTTAATGTAACAGTACAGCTATTACTTATCTTCTTTTGTACATGCAGAGTTTAGGTAGCAAGAAAATTGGTCCCTGCTCAGACAAACCCCCTCAGACTACAGCAAACAGGGTTAGTGAGAACTGACTTGCAACGCTGGGACATTCTCCAAAAACAATCTCCAAAGGAACACCTTGTTTTCTTGGCAGAGATGGAAGAGGACAGAGACTGGATATCGCATACAGGTCCAGGGTTAGTCTAGAAGTGGAAGGAAAGACTGAAGAAAAAAAAAATATAGATTCAACTAGTTATGCAGCATAAATGAAGACAATTCATACAGACCTCTGGCAAAATAGGTAACAAAAGGCAGGCAACAAAAACACTCCTCATGGATAACAGCATGGCTTATGCGGTCTTCAGAAAGATGGTCATGTGAACGAAATAAATTGTCCAATATGTTGGCAATTTAAATGAAAAGCCTTGGATCAAGAAATATAGTTTAATGTCACAACACTGTAGAATATGTTGTCCTCCAGGCAAAATGAAAGCCAGAATATTTTTCTATGTTTCTGCTTTAATGACTTCTTAGGAAAGAAATGGCCACATCAAACTAGGTCAAGATGACAAATCACAGTAAATAAAGCCTGCCGTTTTGGTTCATCAAAATTAGGCTCTGCAACATGTTCTTGATCTAATTGGGATTCCACAGTAACTGGTGAACCTGGCTGGGCAGCCCATGTTAACCTGTAGGGGCAGGGCACAAGGAACAGTTCATCACACTGAGCTTTTGGAAGCTGCAGTGGTGCCTGCAGAACGAGTCTATTTAGTATTCTCCTTTCAGGGGAGAAGTAAAGTATTTCCACAGACCAAACTGAAGTGTCATTAACACTGAACAAAAGTACAATAGTACTCTTGAGTAGGAAAGAGAGATTTCACAGCACTTGTAGATGAAAGACAACATGCCCCATAACACAGTATAAAAATATCCCCAAATCTCCTACTTTGTAAAGTGATTCAATGAAGAGCTACAAATAAGCAGGAGAGAGTCAGATGTGACAGTGAGAGAAGTTGGTGACTTAATAGCACATTAAGCTGATTTGGCTAGTTAAGAATCAGTAAGTATGTTCACATAGCAATAAGATAAATAAGCAAATAAAAAAATATATAAGCCTTTCCATGGCTCTTGACAAGTAGACGTAAACAGAGAGAAGATATTTCTATATACGCTAATGAGATTATAAAGATGTGACCAGATGTCTTCTATGCTTCATAATACCCCATGAACCTTCAAGATATCTGTAGAAAATACTTTGAGGATATAATTTTGATATGCTGCCTTCTGCTTCCCTTCACTAATATTGTTTCCCTTAACAGTGGACACCGAGATTGACTTCAAGCAGCTGTTCAACCCCGAGCAATCCAATTCTCTTCATTTTAACAGGATAAGGAGGCTACAATAAGTATATTAACTTGAAGGCCCTAGAGGAATAGTTTCTTGCTTAAATAGTACTTGCACTGACAAACAGAATCAATACAAAATTAAAAATGTAGAACCTCCCCCACCAGATCATGTTTGTATTTCCAGGTTACTTGCACAGCATCTTCAAAACCTTATCTTTCGATTTTTTTTTTTTTTTTTTATGCTGAGTGGCAGAACTTAACCATCAACACAAGATAATTTTTGTCTTATTTCATTTTATAGTCCATATGAAGCTAGCAATAAAGCTATGGATGATTTGAGGATTGACTCAATGTGCCATTTCTGATCCACTTGAACCAATTGCTGATGAGCCACTGGAGCTAAGATCAGGAGCAATTGGACCAGTCATTACTTGAACAAGGGCTGTGAAAACAGCTATTTGCATTGGTCTGCCCACCGACTATTTGCTGGTTGAATAAAGCTATTTTATTTTTAATTTAATTACAGATTGTTACAAAAAGTTTTGGGTTTATTTTCTAAGGAAACTAAAAGTACTGGAACAAACCATGTCCAATCTATAATAAAAAAAACATAGATAAAAGCATGTTTCAAAGTTAGAAAGGGGCATATTCTAACTTTTTTTTTTAATCTTTAAATGACTGACATAAAAAAAGTTCATACTGAACTCACGAAATTTTCTGGTGGACTTTTTTTTTTTTTTTTTGACAAAGTTCTGATGAAAGAATTTCATGTAGCTTTTCTTGGAGCCAAGTAATTCCTGTGGTACTCAGAGAGAGAAATTCTTGTAATGACCCTTGCTTGAAGGCAATATCAGATTTAGGTCTGGCATCTTCTTATTTCCTTATGTTTGCTTATAAAAATTAACCATAAACCATACCCTTTCTATCCTGAAACACTGCTAAGAGAAGATATGAGGTTGCCTAATCAAGCCAAAGAGGTGGTCCACACCACGTTTAGTTTTGTACCTAGTTCTTTGTTCCAGCTCTGTCTCCTTCCAGACGGATTTCCAGACCTGCCAGAGAGACAGCAGGACTGGTTCCACTGAACCGAAATTAGTGTTGCTTGTTGGACTCTTAAGGCAAGCTCCAGGGATTTTACTCCTCCAGCACAGCAGCCCAGGGGCCTGTGGAGGACTTCAGCGAGAGCCACCTTGCATCTCTTTTTGCACCAACTTTTCAAAGATCCAAATAAGGAAACCATTTGGCATTTCATGTGTCAGACAGATGGGTGGGAGGAGTGGTGCTTGGAATGTCAAATAGTGTGAATGAGGCATTTGGGGATGGATTTAAACGATAATATAGTGAGCATGGTATACTGACAAAATCATTGGAGCTAGGGAATCTGGTTGTGCGTTAACAGAGCAGCCAATTAGTTAAGATTTTATTCTGGTTTTGGCTCTAGGTTTGCCTCTGTAGCCTTTCACTAGACACCATTCCTACTAAAAGTCAGTCAGATTTATACCACTGTTGAAAAATGCATTGGTGAGTTGCTAAGACTAATTTTAAAAAAACCTGACAAAGTAAGTTTTAATGAAGAGACAGGAGACTAGAGAGTGAAGATTATTTAGATGGATGTGGAGGAGTAAATCTGCATTTAACTCTCAAAAAGTCAAGATAACTTTGCATCTAAGGATTAACATGAATTCTCCAATTAATTTTCTTTTCTGCATATGTCTGCATGGGGAGGGGAGAAACAGGAGATGGGAACAGAGAGACCTGTAAATAGGAGACAAACTGAAGAACGTTATCGTTCCGCATTGTTAGTGGGGTGTCTGAGATGAAATTATTTTCATTCTTTTGTCTTGCTCATACTCAGATGAACAACCAGGGGATGAAGAGAGCTCAAAATGCATATTCTGTGAATTGCCATAAATAGGAGTTATACTTGGGACTTCGTGGACTCTTATTTTGTTGTTCCCCCTTATTTATTTTCTGGACTACCATAATGCAGCTCTAGCTTTCATTAAGGTCTCTTAAAAGTTTGCCTTGACTGAAAGCTTCCTTGCATATTTCATGCTTGTACATTGCTATTGGTTGTCACTCTCCAAGCTCTCTTCCATTTTCTGACCATTAGGTTAAAAATATGATGATACACACAACCATGAGCATCTTTTTTTTTTTTCCTTCCACATTTGCCAACAGATACACAGTCCAAGTAGTTCTTCCCTAAAACTTCCATTTCTGAAAAATCATTTGAATTACACCAGAGAACCCTTCAAGCCTGTGACACCAGATCTAGATGAAGACTCTACATCACTGACATCCTCTCTGGGCAACGTTGCTGTGTCATCACTGCCAGTGATGTGTGGCTCAAGGTGGAAAACACTGGATTTGCCAGAATTTATTTTTTTTTTTAAACAGCTAATTATTTTGCCAATGTCCTCCGCATGACCTTCCACAAGCTGCTTTCTGTCTCTTTTACTTCCCTTCTACTTTTCCTCAGGATTTATCATCTTTAGGGAAGGGACTATCTGTAAATAGGCACAGTGCATGCCACTGTGGAGCTCTCATTTCAAAGCAATAAGTACTGATACCAAATGACGACAAAGGTCTCAGAAATTAGAGAGAGAAGATGTGGTATGAGAAAGAATAGCATTGCCTCTTTCGATTCATGAGAATTTTCCTCATGCTAGGTTTAGAGCTGGAACAATGCATACCCAACAGTGCTTTTACACCTCATCTACGCACAACGCAGTTTTTTTATATTTATTCATTCCTCTGTTTTACCCATGTTTAAGTAATAAGTTTGTCTGTGGTGAAAAGTGTGGGGGGAAAATCCTTAGTACAGTGCAACAGTAAATCTCACAGCCCATGGGACAGAGGGAGCTATTTTCACTAGCTGTGCTTTTTGAGACAAATGTGAAACTGTGGTATAAAATGTCAGGAGAGCACAGCAGTGCTCCCCCACACCCAGCCTCTCCCCTCTGTCAGCCACCTTCCTGCCCTCCAGAACAGCGGAACAAGCACAATGGTCTATTTATTTTTTTCTTAAGTACAATTATTTCCCAGTAGAAGAAACACTAGAGTGCAATAAAGTAATTAGGAGGAAAAATATACACATCCTTCCCGCTTAACTGCTAGGTAAGGTCTCCTCCCAGCTGGATGTGAGGTAGCCCACATCATGTCGTATGTGACTGCTACCAGGAGCACAGGGAGGCACAGTGGGAGATTATTAATCTGCTCAGGTGAGGACAAAGAAATGAGGTTACCCTGACAGGATGATGTTTTGGGGCGGTAGAGCTCTACCGGCAGCCATGATCTGGCCTCCTGAGGTGGGGACATGGCCGTGCCACAAAGGCACCTGTGCTGCTCCCCACGAGAGGGCTGGAGAGCCCAGGGCCCTGAGACCACACACCTGGGCTGTGTCTGGCCCCACGTTCCGGCCCCTGTCCCTTGGGGTTGGCCGTCACGCAGCGACAGCACTCGCCATGGCCTCTGCCTCCATGCGTGGGCTGGGTCCAGGTTTTGGAGGGAAAGCCTTCCCTTCCCGAACCCCTGGGAAGTGGGTGGAAACATCCGGCCCGAAATACATGCAACATTGATGTCTTGAGAGGGGCGTGCACCTGTCCTTTGAGTTACCTTTAATTTACAGAACATAACATTTCAAGAAGCCACAAAAATCAAAGCGTACCTTTCATGAAGTACTGCAGGGGAGAAGGAAAGTACTTGCCCTGAAATCTCTTCAGCACTGTGGAAGGAAAAACTTACCTGCTTTTTTTTGTTGTTTTGCTTTGGTTTGTTTTTTAATGGTAAGTGCATTTTTCCTCTTCTGCTGTGATGTCTCTTAATTTCTTCAGTGTTTGCTTTTCTGTTGGCTCCTGTGTGCACACGTTTTCTTTCAACTGCTTCTCCATTGCAGTTGTATTGTCTTTAGTAGCTATGAGAGTGGTCCAGCTTTGCAAGGAAATTTCCATGTAAGGTCCAAACAGGGTACCTCCGCATTAGGGACAGACAACCTTTTTGGAGGGTGGGACAAAGCCAGTCTGTGTTTTCTAATCTGTATTTGAGCCCCAAAATGTCATTAAAACTAAACTTTTTCTTCTCCAGTTGACAGTCAGTCAAATGAGAAGACCACAGGAGACCATTCCAAGGTAGGCCAAACTCTCTAAATGTGGTTTTTATACACAGCAGACTTAAACCATATTCCTGTTAAATGTCAATAGGGTCTGTACACCTGCTCTATTTAAGTTCCTTTTAATTATTCCAGTCTTTATTGATGCTTTTGTGAGATTTTTGTGTGAAAAGAGCTCAGCAAGCCTAGTCCTGGAAATCAGACAGTTTACTAGGTATTTTTCCACTACCATTTTTTGCTCCTGTTTCCTCAGCTAACCTTCCTTTCCCCTGTATTTGTTCTTCACTTTGTCCAGTCCTTTTTCCATTGCTCACTGTCTTGGATATCTTCTTTCTCTCTCTCTCTCTGTTCATCATCTCCTATCTTCTTCTTTGAGAAGAAAGAAAATGCCACATGATACAACTGTCCAATAGGTTACTTCCAAATAAATTATTTCATTCCTATCTGGGAATAAATCAACTCAACAGTTGCTGGGGTTTTTGACCTCCTTACAGGGGTTATCGCTGCCTTTTGGTAGCAAACAGGAAGGTTTATTGCTGAAGAAGCAAAAGATAAACCAATAATATTTAGTTTTCATGTTGCCAATGACTGTTCATTAGTGCATCTGGAGAAAGATGAGAAGCAAGATTAAAAGGGTTTGTGTACATTCATCTGCCTTAATATGGAAGTGCACTTGGTCCAGCTCTTGCAGTAGAATAACCGTCAGTATAAATCGTTTGAATTGAATATCTAAGTAAATCAAACGTGGATGCTTGCACATAGTAGGGCTGCTTAAAAAGGGAAATGTCTGAGGGAAGCCATTAGGAGAGGGAGAAAAGCTGAAAAACTCTAAGGAAGGTTAAGCCTCTCTAAAGAAAACCTGATAAAATAAATCCCCACAACTTCTCCCCCGCTGCACACACAGATGTTTGCCAACCCCAGTGGAACATGACAGATTACAAAGGAATTTCTTCCAGAGGATATCTTCAAAGGATGTACACAGATGTATTTTAAAATAAATTGGGTGGGTATTGAATTCACATCATTATACTATATATACTGCTCATTTCTTCCTTAGTGGATGACTCTTGGGGATCTTTCTTTCATTAGGTCCCAGACAGGAGAAAACCGACTTATTCATTAACTGGAGGGCTGTGTAATCTGTTTTTTTCATTGATCAATTAGTCATCATCCACAAAGGCCATAAGCTCCAACAGGCACCACTTTTCAGTTTCCCATGGATAGACTGTCTTTGGTGAAAGCACAGTCATTTTCAGGTGTTCTTTATACAATAAAACATGGGTTAAAGAAAAACTTAAGCCTCCACCTCATCTGATGAGTTAAGTGTACTCTCAACTCCCTCTGAGTGGAATAATAAATTTGTTCCTCTGTATAATTTGGACTGCAACGAAGGTAAGAAAGAAAAGGTGAAGCCTAACACAGGACCAAACCCAATACTCAGTAGTCTTAAGAGAAAATATTTACCCTTCAATAGCATAGACAAAGAATTCCATTCATATTTTTCTGAGTATCGTGAATTTTCCTGACAGGTTGTGAATTTTCCTTCGTATGTCATAATATAAGGTGGCAATAACAGGAGTAGAATCTGAGAATGTTTTTGCACTGTGACTGTGACTCTTCTCTGGTGTCACAAGTATAACCTCCATTTTGCTCCATGAATGACATTTTACAACTTGCTGCTTAGTTTACTCAGTCCAAACCTATTTTTTTTTTCCCTATCCAGGACAAACAAATGAACAAAGATGACTTTGTGCAGTTTGATTGCTTTCTTCTGTTACTATGAGCTGCTGCTCTTTCTCTTTTTTTTTCCTTTACTCCCCTCCAAGATAATTAGAGAGGCTAAGGCCGGGGCAAAAAATATGTGGGGTCTGGTGTTGATGAATTTAAGTAAGAGCTTGAAACTGGGGGGAAAAAAAAACATCTCCAATATTCTGTTGCTTAGTGGAAGGAATATTTCACCTGCCTTACACTTCCTGTGCATACCCTCTAGGACCCTGCTTAAAAGCCTGGATGAAGACTACTATCAAAAGTTGGTAGTGCACTCCCTCCTGAATGACTTTGTTCATTTCTAGACCTCCCATTAGGAAGGAAAAGGAAAGGTAGAGCAGATACCAGAGTTCAAAGACAGGTGCTAAATATTGATAAGAGTCAGGAGGGAAACTCCTCTAAGTAGAAAACTGAAAAAAGATCTAGAGTGATTATTTTAATGAAAGGCTATTATAAAGCTATAATGATTAGTAAATAGCATGCAAAAGGTTAATGAGTATCTGCTGTTTTTCTAACTCTTAACATAGGAATAAAAAACCACCTGTTTTCCTGGAAGACAGCTTGGCTCTAGGAGCATGATTCAAAATGGCTAGGCAGTTCAACATGATAAATGGAAATGGAAATGCTTATTAAAGCAAAAGGGGTATCAAAACCAGGTTGGGGTCTCAAAGTTGTGAACTCTGAACAGAATGTGCACTGCACAAGGTGGTACATGGACGTATATTTATTTGGGGGACCCCAGATCCATTGTCACAGTAAATTTGGAGCATAAAGTTAAATCCCGGAGGTAGGTGAAATGTACCCAATGCATGACTGATTCCATTATTCTCCTTTATGGGTTTGTGGGGGTTTTGTACTTTCCTCATATCCTTCACCTTTTCTATTTTCTTTTCTGGGATAGGTTATTTTAGACTGAGATGGGCCACCAGTCCACTCAGGAATTGTAATGCTTAAAGCTTCTCTCATGGGACAAGGTGATAACTCTGAGTAATGCTTTTCTTTTTTTTTTTCTTAGCTCTTCATTTTTTTGGCATCTCTTTAATTATGATTCCTTCCATTTACTGATTTGCCTTCTTTCTAAACTTTATGCTTATTGATTTTTGAAGATAATCATTAAAGACATGTACTCATTTCCACATACCATGAAGTCGTTTGGGAATTCTCAAAAGAACATTTGCCCAAGTAATGAGGACTGACAGTTCACTGACCTTTGTTCATGTGACAACACAAAGTACAGTCTTATACCATCATTAAAGTGAAGCACCTTAAAGTCATTTATTAAATCACTGCCTTGCATTGTTCTCAATAAGCGATGAATGACACCCTCTTATATCTAATCCAGAGTCTGTAACTCAGCCACTATTAAGTTTTCTGCAGCCTCGTGTCCCAGTCTGGCTCCACAGAAATGCTAGCAGAAATATTCTCTATTTTTCCCTAGAGCAAGTCCTAGATATGTTGGGGACTACAAGTTTAGGTATCCACGGGTGAGTGTCTGTTTTAGCTGGCTGGTATGAAATGTTCCACGGTGGTTTGCTCTCTTAGCTGTTTAAATCATGGCCACAAGTTATTTCTGGGTCCTTTTTCAGGAGAACGAAACGTAACATGGCAACAGTGAGCACTACTGTCTCGTCTTGCACTCTGTGAGAATCCACAGCCCTATAGCTGTGTCCTGCGTCATCCTGGGGTCACCTTTTACTCCAGTATTAGTAAAATAGTTCTGGGGATCTCAGTTTTGGACATAGCTGCTTACTGGGATGAAGCAGGTGGCACTACAGCTAGGGTTTTCAGTCAATATAGGTTTGAATCTTGCTATTATTGCACGTGCTGCTACATTTTTCTGTCTCTATGAAGCACATTCTTAGGTTCTGCTTTGCCCAAGGATGACTGATCGGGATTTAGCAGGCAGCATCAAACAGGAGGAATCATATTCCTATTAGCTCATTTTGCTCTGTGCAAGTATCAGTCTTGTGCTTTCGACTTTCTGTTCAGACAAAATAAGCTGCTACTCTTAAGTTACTTGCACAGCTGCAGGTATGAACATAATCTTGTGAGTAACATTAGAAAGTCAGTATTTACCAGTGCATTTACTTCTGAGAATTCCTGTTCTGCCTGTAAGAAAAGGTCAGGGTAGTTACCACCTTGTAGTAAGTTAGCATATGCTGATGACGTTCTTAATTCGTGCTGATTTTTTTCCAGATTTCACCCACGGTAAATATAATTTCTTCTTTGCAAGGAAAAAAAATTAAGGCTCTGGGAGGTTAATGAACTTGTTTGTTCACACTGTTCTAATAGATTACTTGCCAGAGTAGGAGCCAAAAACATGAGTTCTGATTGTGGTTCTGACATGCACTCGCAATGTAAGAGTACCATTCCCTGAGGTTCATTTTCCCAGACAGACAATGAACTATGGGTCGCTTCATCTGAGGTTAATTGGAGTCTCTGTACCTTTCCTTAAATTAAAGAAATGCCCCGAGGAAGTTGATGCACTAAATGTGTCTCAAGAACTTTACATCCAATTTAAGGTGGAACTGAGAAAGGAAAGACAAGTGATAGGTGGCGACCGCAAGCTGAATGCATCAGAGAAACACAGCAGTGCATACCAGGTGTGTGTGTAATGTGGATGCTTTCCAGGGAAAAGCAAAACCACTGCCACTCTTAGCAGTTTCCAATTCCTGAAAGGTCTGAGGAAATCCACATTTTAGACCCAATAGGACTAGGATGCTTTCTCTTTCTGCAGACTGAGTTATTCTGTAATGAAAAATATTGATTTTGCAGCTAGAAAATCTGGTCACTTCTGACTGAGAAAACAGAGGGCAGACACCATAACAGTTTGTGCAATACAATAAAGGGAGCAGACTCCTGCTGCCCCAGCACTTGCCTGAACCAACAAATAATGGGTCATATGAAAAAAAGGCCTTCTTTTAAAAGGATAGCTCTGAAACTGAAGGGTGGTTTCAGGCCTAATTCATCCCTTTTTGCTCCTGGGTGGAGGAGAATCAGAATAAACTTCTCTCTCTTCCTTCATGTCCTGTGGGCTACCTGGGGAGCACCCATAGTGTCTGTGTGTACCTTCAAAAAGGGAGTGGCAGCATGCTGCAGGACCCACTGTGAACCCTGGGGGAAAACACGGGCCCCTGCAGCTGAGAGGCACACTGCACCCTTTCTCCCCTGGGGATAAGATGGGAAGCAACCCCATAAAGAATGAGTTTTCTGTCTTCTCTGTGGGGGGTTTCAAGTTCTGGGTGTTCCCTTGGACCAGTGACTGCAGAGCCAAAAGTCCGTAAGCAGATAGTGAGTAGCCACTGTGAGTGAACAGGGCTCACACATCTGGTGTAGTCTCCTCCTGCTTGTTCTGGCAAATTCCTTTCATCCATATGCTGTTTTCTTGAAAACACGCATGATGGGAAAGCAGTAATCTGTGGCTGTAGGACATAAACCTGTAGGTGTAGGACACGGGTTTCTGTTGCTTTTGGAATGCCTTCTTTCTTCTAAAGTTAACTGAATCTCCTTGAGGACATAATAAACACAAATAAAACCTGTCTTTTTCTTATACAAGCAGGAATATTTTCAGTTTCCTCTTCTAGGATGGTGGTAGTTAATGTCGGGTTCCTGGGTTAATAATGATCTTATAAGCGTTCTTTCCAAAAAAAGACTGTGTATTGTCAGATGTAAAGCTGAAGTGTAGGAAGACTTCCTACACTAAAGTCATGCTGCCTCTCTCAATATCATAAGGCAAGCCATCATTCTGATAAGTCAGCGGTTGTACTTGGAGCTGCACCATATTGGAGCCCCTGGGACAAGCGAGGCTAAATCCACTCTTTTTTCCAGGGTTTGGGTATGACAAATTCTAGACGTGTTTCAGAGCCAAGCTGACATAGTGCCTAAAACCCAAACCAAACAACCACAAAAAAAAAAACCACAAAGAAAGAAAGATTTGCATTTCTGATGGGAAAAGCATCAAATGGATCACATATGGTTGCAACTACTTCTGTCATTAGGCTAGCAGAAGGGCTAGTTACTCAATGCAATTAAAGATCTTCAGTCAAAGATATGAACTCTAGCACCACTATTAAGGAACAGCCTTGAGGCATCTCATCAGATCTGATGTATTCTGTGTATTTTTGGAAAATAAGTACTGAATCAGGTGAGAGGCAAAGCCTTTAAATAACCCTACAAATTTGAACCGTCAAAGAAGCACTTTTTAAAACATCTTTGGGAAAAGAAACAACATCCTTTGAAGTGGAGGCAGGTTGGATTTACAGAATGAAGCAGCTTCACAGATTTAGACACCTGCTTAATTAGAGGATGAATGTGAAATCCTTAAACTTAAAAGGCTTTTATGAGGCAGCACTTCAGAGAACAAGCATTCCTCTAGCATCGGCAGAGAAGAGCTGTTGGCTATTATCTTTGGAGCTGGGTCAAAACTGAATATATTAGCAAAAAGCACTCTCCATAGATGGTGAGATGAGCCATATGTAATCCCCAGACCTCAAATAGCAAGCAATTTGAAAGAACTGAGGAAAGCTGGAGTCATGGATGCTTTAGGAGGCAACACTCAAATCACCATGCAATCAGAAAACAAAATGAATAAGAAAAAACTAGGTAGGTAGATAGCAGGTACACAGTCATTTAAACACAATAAAGGAACATTTTGTTCACGATACTATAGTCGTTCAGCAGTCTGTCCTACAGTTTTCATTCAACTCATTCAGGAATACTACAAGGGGAGCTCCTAAATTCTACCAAAACAGGAAATACAAGAGAGAAAACAGCCAACGTCTTTCCCAACAACTTCTAAGCAGGAAAAAAAACATCTGTTTTGACAGAGCAGTGAAGAGAAACTCATGAAAAGTAGCTGTAACAAATGCTTGTAAGAGCAAAGGTCTCTGCTATGTCACTTTAGGAAATGGTAGAGGCACAACCACAATAATCGTCATCTGACAGAAAAATACAGGATTAGGGTTTTTTTTCCCCTCAGAAGAAGAGAAACTGCAAGGTTTGTAACTGACAAATGATGAAAACACTAAGCTAGCAGCAGGGAGTTTCCTTATTCTAGTACACTGGCCTATGTGAAGGCAGAAAAGTAATGTGATCCTAATCAAAACCAAGGCCAAGGCTTTTAATATGGCACACAGTTATTGCAAGACCTTGGTCAATGGAGACCTCAGATGTGATTGTTTATGTAGGAATGGAAGTTTGATGAGAAAGTCCTACTTGTTGTGTGGAGGTATGCTGGCATTTACCCAGGAGACTGCTGCAAGAATTGTGTCTCTTCAATAATATTAAGAGCTCCCAGAAGAGCAGGTAAGCACCTTTACATCTCACTGTATTTATTGCAAGAAAGAAAAGAAGAGCAAGAAAGTAGTTATATGCTCAAGAAACAGACCTTTCTTGGCCAGACTATGACCAAAATATTAACAGTTCCTCAGCAGTTCTCAAGGTCTGCATCCTTTATTCAAAGCATCTTCTGAACAGATTAAAATATTTTTATTTAAGATTTTATCAGCTTTGTAGCTTACAACAAAGATGATGAAAAATATTCAGAAAAAAATACAAACATTCTAATAGACAACAACAATTTCCTGCTGTGGATTATTTATTTTTATTCCCATTCATAGTTCACTGTCTTTTACAAAACACATTGTTTACTTTAACTTTTCAAAGTAGCCTTGTTCTTCTTTTAAGACATTGTTTTCAGACTGCTTTTTAAAATTGCCTTTATCATATTCAATACTGAAAACAAACTGGAGAAAACTGACAAATTTATTCCATAAAAATATAAGCAGATATACTGCAAATAAAACAAGTGCTTGGGAAAGAGAAATAATTGTTAGAGCTTGAACCCAGCTTAGGGCAAACCCAATCTATTTTGGAACTTGAAATACTCATGATGCAACTCATGTAAAATACAAATGTGAGAAGCCTATTAATTCCTGTACAATAAAATGAACTAAAAAAGACTAGAAGGCCATAAACTAATTATTTAAAATCTAAATGGCAAAGCACATATTTTACTAGAACTTCTACCCTGGTGTACTGTAAACATTCATACTGTATTAGTTCTGATATCAAAGTACAGTAAGTGGTTGTATTATGCAAGGTTTAGCGTACTGGCTTCCATTTTTATTCTAATATTGCCCCATTATAATAAGTGGGATACAACAAATGTTTTATATAGTATTGCTGCTACATTAGCCTGCTCCCATATGCAGCTGCAGTGTTTTGGGAGTAGGTTTCAACTCTGTTGGTCATCCCTAACAGAAAAGCTGAAATATGTCAGTTAAATTCATTTTCTCATTTTTCAATGAGACCACCATCAAGTGTCTTATTGCTTTCTTCACTGCTTTTTGGACTTAGCTACAACTTTTGCCTATAAATGATTTGTCACCTTTGAGCCATAAAACGTAGCTTTTGTCAAGCCCCCAGAAAGAGCCAAAGGGTGGATATCCTCCTTCACAACAAGCAGACAGACTCTGATACCATTATCACTACATGCACCAAGAACAACCCCACTCAGGGGAATCTACATCTTTGTGAGGCCCAACGTCCTGTTTTGGTTTCCTTCCAAGTTGGATGTTTAGCATAACATGAAATAAAAATAAAAAGCCTTCTTTTTGTTTCTGCTTAGGAGGAAATTTCATTTCTTCTCCATAGAAGAACATCAGGCTACAGTAACTCACAAATTTGTCACCACTAATCTGGAAACTCACAGGTAATTTTATCTGAAACTGAATGCAAAGATACACACGCTTCAGCTGAAGCAGAATATGGCTGCTTGCCTTCTCTGCAGCTTAAGCTTCTCTGAAAACATCAAAGCCACAATCGGATCTCTCCACTGAGTCTCAATTAGATTCTGAGGCCAGTTTAAGACCTGGATCCTACGTTTTAACATGAAACAGAAAAACCAAACTTGATCTGCCTCAAGGCCTGATCTGTATCAGCAAACTTTCTCTGAGAAAGATTTTCTACCCTAGGAGATACTCACAGTATGAATATCAACTTGTAGCCCCAAATCATACCAGCTGCTTCTGGAAAAGGTCCCTGCCGTGCCTCTGGAAAGGGAAAATGCCAGAAGACTTAATGGCATCCCACGTGTTACAGATTTTCTTTTCAGGCATGAAGATACTATCTGATCAGTGGCCGGGGCAATGTAAAACTGTTACGCAAATTTTGTAATCACTGCAGTTACTGTTGATTTTCTGCACCTGCAGAAAGATGGGAAGAAATTCACATTCTTGGGCTGGATACTATCCTGGGGTAAATTTACATAGTTAAACTGAAATCAAAGGAGCTATGCTGATTTATAAGAGCTGAGGGTCTGCTGCAACAATTCATACCCACAGAAAAATCTCAAGTCCATTTTGATGTCCCAATTTCATACGTGTAGAGGTTATAAATATTTGATATTGGCATTCTTGTTAGAAGTTTTTTTCAGATCTTCTTTTTAGAGAGATCGAATGATCTTCTTCAATATACTGTGTATTTAAATAGAAAATTACTATTTACCTAGAAGCTTACTTATGGCATTGAAGCAACCTGGTTTAATTTCCACAACTTTAACACAGTATCCTTGACACTCCAGCATAGCAATGCTTTTGATAGTCTCTGCTTAGTAAAACTTCGTAACTGTATAGGCATATACAGAAATGTGAAAGTTACACTAGGATCTATATTCTTGATGTCTTATTGCTTTCCTTTTTCATTACTGAATAAACCAGGCTACAAATCTGGGATACTGTACTTAATTATGGGAAAGAGGTATCTGACTGCTTCCATTTTAACTGCATTAAAAATGTCAGTACCTATTGTAGGTGTAATAGCCTAGAAGCCTAGCCTAGCTCATAAACCCAGAAGACATATGAAAACATGTTTTCGTATTCCCCTGAAAAGTAATTTTTACAACTGTGTATTTGCAAGGAGTTCACAAAACTAGCAACACATTTATTTTTCAAATGAAATGTCCATAGCCTGTAGAATAATTCAAACAGGTGCTAATTAGGTGTACAGAAAGGCCACTGAGGATAATTTATATATCCCCCTGCAACAGAAAAAAACCCAAATAAATGTTAATTGCTTATATTATGCAACGAATGATTTTTAGGATGGCATTAAATTAGCTGCAAATATTATAATTACAAAGGACTGGGTAATTTACTAAAGATTAATTGAAATGATTAAGTGCAAACTGCATAATTTTGCAAGGTAGTATTAATACTCTTGCCACAGAAATGAAAAAAACCCCTGTGGTTGTTACTGGCTCTTTAATGAAGTACTTTATGTACCTCATGAAAGCATCAGTGGGGTCTCTTTTATGTGCCCTTCTCTCAAAAGGGTATTACATGATTTTCATGGGTGGAAATCACTGAAGTGTTGATAATAACTGGAATGTCTAAACTAGTCTATTTTAAGGACTGAGTTTGATCTCAGTGACATGGGAGCAACACAAAAATATTGCTTCACGGTCTGTACCCAGCAGCCTTTTCTGAAAGCTACAGCAACTGTAGCTATTTACTGGATAAGAACTTAAGCAATTGCACATGCAGTTTGAATGCATTCCTCATAACCAGCAAAAGGAAGCCCACTTTAAGCAAGATACTTGGAAATACCACTACGCAGCAATAATTTTACTTCACTTTCCTGAATTCAGTGCACCAGCTTCCTGCATGCAGGCTTCATGTTGTGCTGTATGGAGGTGGAAGGGGATGGTGATGAACCTGGAGAGGGGAGAGGGACTTGAAAAATTGTTTTAGTCCAGGAGGGATTTCTTACCTAGGAGTATTCTCTATTTTAAATGCAGGGTATTTTTCTGAGTTTATTATCTGTCTATTTATTACAATCTCTTGCCCAGTATTTATTTTTTGGTGGCTTAATATTTAATGAAATTCAGATATAGTTAGTTAGAAAGTAGAAACCAGAAGAGATTTCAGTCAGTATTGGGAATAATTCTGGACTTCGAGGCAACGGGAGGAAGACTATCATGTTCTTTTTGACTCACACGTGTCACAGCTATAATGACATTGACTGTAAGATGTTTCACTTTTCATTACCACACATGCCATATGTCATTACAAGAAGCACCGTGAGTAGTGAAATGCTATAAATGAAAATAAATGTCTCCTGCTTTTGGCTAGTTGTAACATTAAGCACTTATAATGCTGTGATGCTCAATGGGCAGGATATGTTTTAAGGAATGTCTCCTATTTCTACAGACCTAAATTCACCCATGTGCGGAGACATGAGGAAAGCATGTAGATTAATTCTCACTTAAAAAATGGGTAGACTGCTTATCGATTTTCAATGCAAGGCTAAAATCCTCTTGACAGCATGCTAGTTACGAAATTTTGACTGTAATTTCAGCTAAACCTCAAAATCTGTTTAATGTGAAGAGTCCAATTCAGGAACATAGGGACTTTCTGGATTTTTGTCCTAGTCAGTATCTCGCTTTAATGTGTGCTTCATCTCTTTTCACTTGAACAGATCTTGCTTAAACCTAATCATGTGCAATATTAAATAAGAATGGCTCAGTAAATCTGGGCAAAAGGCTCATCTAGCATTAAAATTAAGTCTGTGCACAACATCCATTAGGACAATACTGAGAAGACCCATACAGGATTAGAGAGTCAAATTTAAAATTATGACTGCAGTCTTGGTAACAAATGGAAACAGGGATATATTAAATACAGATCTGATTTAAGAGATCAGAAAGATGTGAATGTCATAGCCAGATACCCATACACAGAGCCTCTGAAGTCAATGCAGCCGGACATTATTATTTGTAATGCTCTTATCAAGCTCTGACAGGTATTTGTACCTCAAAAGGTTCGTTACTGAGTGAAAGATCAGAATCACAATTCCTTATGCAATGACAAAGTACCTGGCGCACTAGAAGACAGGGCATAACACTGGCAATATGCAAGCCAGAAAAAAAGTGTAAGGGTGAAAATGGGAGGCTGGATTCCATAAAGCATCTAAATTGCAAAAAATGTGCAAGTCATAGCAGGTGTCTGTGAAGTTGCCTGAATATACAGTCTCTAGATTCTCTGCTGCTCTTTGCCTGGCCAGTCTCCATGCGTTGATTTGGAGAGGTGTAAAAGCTGCTTGAAAATTAGCTGAGAACACTCAGCTCAGGGCCTCAGAAAAGGCAGCTGGAGGTTGCCATGCACTGGCACATTGCGGCCATGCCTGCTTTTGTCCACCCATGTTCACTCTTCTTCCTGACGCATCCATAGCCAGGAAGGGGGCTAGCGACACATGAACCTGGTGTAACATGGAGTCCAAATAGCAGTGAAACACTAAGAACTGACTGTATGCCCATGGCAATTTTGTATTACTCGGTAAGAAGCCTGCATCACTATCAAGAGAAAATTATAGATGGATTTTACTTACAAATGTATGACAGCAGTTACTTTCCAACGCTGGCATTCACAAATGCTGGCACAGCAAAATATCAAAAGAAAGTCATAGCAAAACAATAAACATTCAAAAAGCAGTGGCTAAACACAATTCATAACTGTTGGGCAAAGCTACAGCAATGCACTTAGACTGGTACCTTATTTTACACTGAGATTACATAGACAAGTTCAAAAGTATTTTGAATTTAGACCTTCATAATTACATCATAATTACAGTGTCCTGGATAACAAAATAAGGTTTTGTAAAATAGGTATCTTATTCATCTGAGAAGAAATACTTCCTTTATCTGACACAGGCAGTTGTTTTTGCCTTTGCTGCTATGTTGTTGTTTGATGGAAAACACTCTTTTTAAAAATGTAAATGCAACTGATCCTGAAAAAAAAATATCATAAACCATCAGTAAAAATATACTGCATTGCCCTTTGAAGCTGCACCATTTTTGATGCACATTATGAACATATTTCATGCTGGTTTGACCAGTACTTTTCTTACAGTGTAAAAGTATATTAGTGTGAAATACATTAATAGCTGTGGAGTCCTCTGAAGTCTCTTCCCTTGTTCCGTAACAATTTGTGTCTATTAAAATATTGGTTGAATCCAATGAAATGAGTTGATTCTATCTCACCCCACAGTTTTAACTCGTTCTAGCTCTGTTACAGAAATTTCAAAAGGGATGTCTTGTTTAGCTTGAGAGATGAACACTACATCATACAAATATTTGCCAATCAAACCGAAAATTCAATCATGATTTTTCAGAGGTTTTTGTTTAGCAAGATTATGACAGTTAGCAACAACAAATAATCCCCTGGGTGAGTTATTCCATACACGCCTACTGCAGGGCTTCTGCAACTTCCTCTGCTACAGCTGAATACTAGGCTAGCTGGATCACCGCTCTGAGCTAAAAGCACAAAACGGTTTTCAGAAAAGACCTCATAAAGACACATAAGTCTAGGTATTCAAGTTCCCTCTCTGCAGGTGAGAAGAACTGAAAACTCCAAACTGCACAGCTGAAATCTGGTAGTGTCAGAGCCCAGTCCTGAAACCCTAGCTCTATCCATAGGAATCGTGATGGAGACTTAAGTGTGCAAATGTGGATACATTTGCCTGAACGATGACTGAGCATCCTAAGTGTGGGAATACTAAATTAGGGGTCAGGTTCACAAGCAAGAGATATGAATTGCTTCAGTGAAGCCACAGTGATTGGTATTACCTGAGGAGCTGGTGGTGTTAGCACCTGATGTACATTTCTGTGTATGCACAGAGACCAACCTGTCTAACAGCAGCCATCACAACTGATCCTTTAAGACTGCAAGGAATTACGGTGTCCTTTCACTGTACAAATGACATGACTTGCACGCCTTCTCAGGTAAAAGTGCACTGAAAATGAATACAAGAAGTGACATTTTTAATTAGAGTTCAATAGACTGGTGCAGCTCACAAACCCTGGAAGACGCAGGACAGCCATTTTAGTACTTTTGGGAAAACTGATTTTCACTGATATGATGGGAAAGCACTACTTAGGCATATGAATATCCTTACCATTATGAAATATCAGAATTCAAATACAAAAGATTTCATGTTAGTGTAAGTAACTTTTCCATTTTATCTCTTTGTTTCAACATTAAAATTGAATTATCTTTCAGAAAACTTAGCTGCTGCCACTTCAGAGACACTGCCTTTGCAGCTGGGTGTGTTGATGGTTCTTATTATACCTTTATGTCTGTAAATATGGTCTAAGAGCTCAAATTAAAAAAAAAACTCAAGTCCCACCTTCGCAAACATAATTAGCCATGTTCACTAACACTATCTGAAAACATACAAGTGTAGAGAGTCTTTGTTCGCTTACTGTATGCTTGTTCAGTATTATTCCCATTTTCTATATAATGACATCCGGTAGTAATCCTGGCATCCTCTTTTACAATCAAAGTTGCCAATAAAATGCCTGAAGTTGATTAGTAAGATACAGGGTTCTTCTTTTGAGTTATGTCAGTGACTGTGTAACTGTAAATATCAGAGAAGTTTTACAAAAAACCAAAGGCAAGTGTTTTACATTAAATCTTATAAAACTGTACATAATAATAGTCTAAAACATGAAAAGGGCCATTAAACTGCTGTAATAGTTATGAAATGTAGTAAATGTAACAATTCTAATGTTTCATATATATATCATATTAATCACTGTATTCATACAGTTGTGTTTGTATATACATATATATTCAATGGTACTGTAAACAGTTGTTGGAAAACACACATTAACTCTTAACCCATTAGAAGTTATTATAGCACTTTTTCATCCAAAAAGTTAAAATGCATCAATGTGTCATGGATTAAAAAAAATAGCCTTGTAATATAGTGCACATTTTGACATCTTTTAGGGTAGCAATAAAGATGAGGCATAACAGAGAATGTTCTAGATTTCAGATTGGTTTACATTTACACCTACCATGGTACAAAATTTTAAACATTAAGTGTAATTAAATAATACACAATTTATGAAACAGAGTTGATTTCAGAGATCCACAATCCACAAAATCTAGTTAGTGTCTAATGGGAGTTCCCAATAATTTTTATCTCTGGGACCCTTATGGAAAATTTAAGTCAGTTTCTCTTTAACATCACACAGGCAAAGTAAGTTTGAACCAAATTATCTTTTTCCTCTGTACAGAGCTGCATTCAACTGGATAAAACATTATTATGTTTATTTATGTTTCCCATTGCTGGACATTCCATCCAATAAACCTTGAGCATATGCTTAAGCATCTTGGTAATGGCATTTTGTAGGGCAGGGAAACTCACTATCTATATCCCTCAGTAAACAAAGTGGTTCTAATTTTTTCCATAGTTAAGGCAACTATACTGATATATTAGACACACCATATGCTTTTATATTGCTTCCTACAATCTAAACAGTAAGAGTGAAAAGAAGTTGCAAACATGCTTTGATCTTCTTGACCACTTAGGAATTTCATCAAGCTGGTACAGAGTACTTTAACATGTTTTACAACTGTAGACATAGCTTGCTAGCTGTTCACTAGAAAAATAAAGTATGTATGGGCTTGAATTTGAAGACTGACCATTCATATAATTTATCAGAAAAATTAAACAAACAAAACCAGCCAGTCAGATTCCAGTGAACGAAATTGAGAAAACGATTAAGACACACACACATAATTTGTGTGTTTTCAATTATTTCTGCCCCATAACTTAAGCTACTCGGACCCTTGTCATCATTCCCTCCGTGTCTCGGGTGGGCTTTGTCAAAGGCTATCTTCAGACATTTTAAGTGATGACACTTGGTATCTGCCAACTCCAGCATATCGTTTAATATTTATTCTAACATATCACATAAACTAGAGAGCCATTCAAATTTGTTTTGTTGGGTAAGGCTGTAGGTATAAATGACAGTGAACAGAAACACTTGCACAATGGCTGCAAGGTAATACAGCTACAGTGGACAATGCCACAGAACTGCTAGTGCTGTTAAAATAACAAGTGAGGAACTCGGGGCTGGATTGCTCCCATTTCCAGTTACACTGTGTTTAGAGGATGACTTGACAGTGCTTGTGGTGGTTGTGGTGTCAATCTTTTTCACAGCTGGTTTTGGTTCATTTCTGTTTTCTGGATGGGTTTTCTTTTCCTTGAGTATATCTGTAAACATGAAAGTAAATGTGAGATTAATCACACATCTTTTAAATAGCAGCTTTAAATTCTGTCTGTTGCAGGAGCATGCCGTACACTAGTCTGAATAACTGAACTAAGTATGGAGAGTGATGGGGCACTTTAGTGCGGCCGCTGGGTCCTCAGCACCCACTGTTTTGCTCAACAAGTCTTCTCTGACTGGCCTGCTCTACTTGTCTACTCATAGACACAGCCTGAGCAGAATAATAGGTATTCTGCATTGCAGTGGCTGGTCTCAGAACCTGGTTTTCTCTCATGAAGAGTACCCTCAGTTTCACCTGGGATGGGAACTGGCTCATGTTTTAAAACATGATATTAAGATTGAGTGGTTTTATAACATGCCCCAGTGAAACAGCCGTCAAGTTGCTGAGCTGCTGCAGGAGGAGACCAGAGAGCATATTGACTTAATGTAACAGTCAACTTATCTGGCTTCTTTCTGCTTTGCCGCTACCCTTAACTTTAAAGCAACATGCGAACCTTGATGCGGTAAGACAACCTGGCAAGAAAGATTGCGGACATGAGGAAATACATAGGTGTCTCATATGCCTTGTTCATCAACCTAGGCAAAAAGGGGCTACAAAGGGAAAATGCTTCAAGTTTTGTTTCATTTTTTTTCCTAGTGAGTACAAGGATTTTTTGTTTTTAAAGGATGGAACAATATCACTGGGGCTTTTTTCTCCCTCCAGATGCATTTTGTGGCAGTTCTGAGCATCTCTTATATAAAGGACTAGATTCATAAGAAAGTAGTAGTAGTAGTTCTTTATTGCAAGAACATGGATTTTTTTTAAAATGAGAAAATGACTGATAAGGTTCTCCAGTTATCTCAATGTCCCCAAGCTATTTTCAAGTATTACTGAGATCATATTGCCCTTGAACCCTCTCACTGGCATTGGGGTCGGGGGGAAATATTGTTATTTCATCTGATGATGGGATGATGGTTTTACAGTCAATTTGTAAAAGCATACCTGAGTGCATGGCAAAAAACGAATTCCTACCTGGAAGAGTTTATGAATTAACATAATTGTTCAGGTCCAAGATTAAAGGATTTGTGATACTAATGAATGCAGTGCACATACACAAGAAAGCAAAAGGCATAGATTTGTAATGCAGTTTAAACAACAGTCCAATCTTAAAATAAAAACTCTGAATCACCGAAGCAAGTTCCTGGCAGAAACCGGAAAGATGGAAAGTATTCCAGAAATGTTAATGCAATCTGAGATCATTGTCTGCATGTCAGTAGTTCTGAACAACTATCAATAAACTCACTTGATAATAAAAATGAACTATTATATTGGGAAAGCACACATTGTTCTTTTGCCAGTATAAACTGTAAAAGAAATGCAATGAATTCCTCCATTTTATCATAAAATCAACATTAATCCCAGAGGAATGTGTGATTCCTAGACCTGACTCAAGGGTGACCACAGAGAAGGGACACTGGCTGGCAAGCTATGCAGTGGGAAAAGGGTAATCTGCGACTGCGCTCAAAATTCATTAGGGCAAAATGTGGACATAGGGCCTCTTCAATTCCAACTTGCAATGGAGCTAACGAAAATGAGGGGGAGAAAAAGCATGCTCTAAATGTTTAGAAAATATCAGTATTCTGAGGACACTTAAAGAAAAATGGACAACCTTCAGACTGTCATTAAAGTAAATTAAGAATAAATCATGGAAATAAGTGTGTTCTGACACTGCCTAGACTCCTTTCCATCACTGTCATTCTCCTTTTCGACTGCAGTAAAGGCACTATTTCTCTGCTGCCTCTTATATCACCCCAGCCTGCTGACTTCAGCTCTCTGGGGCCAGCTGATTAAATTAAGACCTCACTCAGGTAAATCTATTCCTCTCTTTCGGTTGGCCATGTCCAGCATTGTAACTTGATTGGTGTCTATAAATCGGGGCAGACTGAAATGTATTAATTTGTTTATTTTCTTAATATTGACTTAACCAAAAATCTAAGGTAAGATTTAATGCTATCAGAGAGGCTGTTGGTTTTTAAAAGCTTTCCTCTCAGTAACTGCTTAATGCACTACATAACAAGCGTTAAATAATACATTAGAAAATTCTGCCTTTATCCTCTCCACGGGAAGGTCTACATTCTGAATTCTCTCTCTGTCTTTACAGCAGAGTATCTTCTGATGCTATTCATGGCCAATTCTAATTTGGGATTTAATTGTGCAAAACTGGCAGTTTATTTAAAATGCTCTGTTTCCTCTCTTCTTAAAAATAAGTAAAAATAGCCTCAGTCCTAATTCAGTTCAAGAACTTTTTCAATCCTATATTTAGTTTTTAAAGCACAAATTTCGGCAGTGTAAAGATTTCATGTTTTATTTCAGCTTCCTCAGAGTTCCTGTTGCTTACTCACTCCAGGATTTTGGCTGAGAGACTCTGAGTTAAGTGAGTTTTCCCTCTTAAATCTTTTTCTCAGAGTCAGAGATGGTTATGTTCAGTCTACTACTGGCATTCAAAAGGCAAAAAAATAGCATGCTAAAAAAAAAAAAAAAGTGTCAGTGTGAAGACTAGCACAGAAATGAAACTCCACTCTCAGCAAACCAAACCCCAGATGTTCAATACCCATGAATCAAGCCCCCAGAGCGTGGCTTCATAAAACCACACAAACAAACGCCACAACTTTGGTTTGTTCTAGTATTTACCTTCTGCATTTTAAAGGCTTTATGGTTCCCAATTAAAAGCTTTCTCCACCACTAGAAACTTTCTTGCCATCATCAGTCCCTCTCTCCTTTCCAGAAATGGAGTGGTTAAAATCTTTGAAGGCTTCAGCTAACCTCAGGCTTGCACATGTGATGGCCTTTTGGACACTGGCATATGAATATTATTCTACGCTGTTTATTTGTCACTGCATCATGATGGTGATACAGCCACTGTAGTAGCTACTGTGCTGTTCCCTTACCCAGACTCCCAGTGTGAATATTCAAGTCCTGCCAAAAGGGGTACTTAGTGAAGGCAGCTGACTGCCAAGGCAGTGTTTGTGAACAGCCTTTCAGGACTCTTGCTGAGGACGAGGTCTGTCGGGGTCAGTGAAGATGGCTCAGAGCCCCTCTAGGCCCCATGATTACTGTGATTGCAAGGGAACAGCTCAAGTTAGTCCAGGGGACTGAGTCCACTTCCTTAGCTGAACTTTCATCCGTGTTAACTGCTGTTAAATTCACATATTGACAACATAAACAAAGCACATAATGAAAATTACTTGACCTCAATGTTTAGAGCATTTAGGATTATCTTCACCTCAAAGATCTAACCGCAGATTTCTACTCAGTAATGCATGTGCCGCTCAGATGGCACTGAACTTCTCATAAATACTTATAGGGATCAATACTATTCCTCAGAGAGACTAGCTTAGGATAAAAGGCAGAGTCAAAACTGTCACTGTCATCTAATTTAGGAATGGGAAACCTCCCCTGTAGTGAGGGCTGAGCATGCCTTTCAAATGCTTCTGGTGAGTCACACATTAAAGCACACCTTAATCATAGCCAGTAATGATACAGGGTCAAACAATGTGATTTTTTTTTTTTTTTTCAGGTTATTACCAGGTTATCTGACATAAGTTCAAGTTATATTGGCACCCCAGCTGCTAGTTCCCCCTCCCTAGCCTAAATGATTTGCAGTTTGCTACTGATAGGGATTATCAATCAAAGCTGTAACTATTTATTGGTGTACTTGTGCCCTACTGCTATCTAATGAACAGTATCAGCAAGTATCAGCAAGGTCTACTTAAATGTCTGTTGAGGTTTC